>NC_033796.1:73930736-73952086 GCF_001876935.1 Asparagus officinalis
TGTGGGGAAAAAAAGTATTTTTTACTTCAAATATATATATCATATATAATTTTCCTTTTGATCCTATATTGCTATATATCATTTTAAGTATTTGCTTAAATAATTCAGTAATTCCGTGGCGGTAAATCCTACTTGGCTTAACACAAGATTGAAATTTTTTAATCTTTTTTTAATGTGCTTGCATCTTTGTGGTTCAGTTTATTATGTGTCAAAGGTTCATATCAGAATAAGTTATCATAACTAACTTATTCTTCAAATTCAAAGTTTGCCAATGCCTTGCGAAGAAAACTATAAATACTGAATAATTTGCACATTACAACACCAAAAGGAAGGACATTAATTTTATAGTTATTCTCAATCAATGGTCTTGATTCGGAGAAAAATCAATGGGATAATCATTCACTACCTATATTAGATTGAATAATTTGCACTATTCTCTTTTGCTTAGATCAAATTGTTATCTGGCTCACGCAATTGCTATTGCAATGCAAATGTCAGTCGCATGCAACTGTAGTTATTGCAATTATTGCCGCCTACAGCGCAACGGTAGTTACTTGGTTTATTTTCAAAATTTAAAAACATGGAGCTACGGATGTAGTCGTGTGCAAATTTGGGGGATCCTTCAAGAAAATTGTCATTTCAACTTCTAATAGCAATCTCGATCATTCGAGGGGCAAGCGATTAATATCGAGAAAGCCCAAAAAACTGAGATACACAATCAAACAGGGGGCATATGCAGTGACATACTGTGTTCTAGTGTGCAGAAAGCATCACACAACAAGGAAAAACTTTTTTTTTGAGTGGTGGGGTGGGGGAGGGGTGGGGTGGGGGAGGGGGATGATTATGATATAGAAGGATGAACTCTCAAGCCAACATTGACATTGACAAAACTGGAATCCTAAAAACAGTTACAAGAAAATAGATACACAGGCTAAATAAAAAGAAGTTTATGTAGCCATACATGCTAGTATCTCATGCTCCGCATTGGTAATTTTAATAGCATCCAAGTAAGGCAAATAAGAATCTTTGTAGAACTCCGAATAATCTTCTTGATCAAGATTCGCACGGAAGATTATGTTGACACACATTGACATCTTCTAGCTCCTTCATGTTCAAATACGTCATTTGATAAGCCCAATTTACTGTAATGTTGCGCGCACGTGTTGATGGGCTATCCTAAATTAAAGGACTTTTTAAGATACCAGTCTCTTAAACCATAAAATCATAGGCAATTTGATATTAGCCCCTCGAATCTTCATAGTTTGATATTAATCCCCCAAATTACCTTTAGGACTTTTTAGATATTAGTCGCTTATATCTTCAATAATCGTGTATTTGACCCTGCACACTCTTAAAAAAGCCCAAACCCGCTAGAATTCTTCTCCTACGGCTAAAAAAGGACCCTGACCCAAGGTTGAGCTTTAAGGAACCATTTTGCAAGATCATGTATGATGACAGGGACTAATATGCAATTATTAAAGATGTAAGGGACTAACAGCTAGAAGCCTGATCAAACAAAAATAGATACAATTTATTCTACGCAAAATGGACGGAAATCACCCAGAAATCTGACGCATATATTAAAAAAATTAACTACTTCAGTACCCTTTTCATGTGATTTCCCATGGGCATTGTTAGTAAGCTATTTTTTATAAGTGACATCCAACCAAACAAAAGAAAAAGAAAACAACATATTTTCTATAAAGTTAGAAACTTTTTCATACTTTGAACCAAACAAAGAAATAACAAAAAACAAGAAATATGGTACTCTTTTGAGTTCTATAAATTTTTCCTACAAATTTTATAGAAATACAAGGAAATTAAATTTTGAGTACTTTTCTTTTTCCTCTTTTTTATAGAAATTGAACCAATCAGCCCCTAAAAGAAAACATCTAAATTGTAATTGCTTAATTGTTCCTTTTCTTTTTTAGATTTGATTATTATCTTCTAAAAGAAAATGCAGATGCCTTTTTGTGACCAAGCGAAGGATGTGTTGACATTTTGAAAGGAATGATTAAAAAAAAAGATTATTTTTTGTAAGGGACAAGTGCCAAGAACAATATCTTCCCAAACTTATTTACGTTACTTGTCAAAAACAATATCTTCTCAAACTTATTTATTTTCAATGCATTCGTAAAACTTCAGCTAAATTTAATGAGTATCCAAAGTCCAGCGCTAGCAATAATGTCAAGCACCATGACTTACATGTGTATGTTAATTTTGGTTATCTGAATCCATTCTTAATCAATATTAAAATGATGAATAACTATTGACAGTTGCAACTATATATCATAAGTTTCGTCTCGCATATTATGTTCAGAATAGTACAAGACAACTCAAAAAAGGTACTTCCATGTTCAGTCGTATAAATGGCATTATAAACCTTTAGTATGAGTCATTTAGCGTACTCATGTTCTTAAGAAAAGTGAACTATTCAAAAAAAAAAAAAAAAAACGTGAATAGAAGTCAAAAACATTAAAAACGAAGCAACAAGCCAAGGAAAATGTTTCAGGTTAATTTAGAAGAACAATCAAATAAGATAAAAACCCTAAACTAAGACTCACCGGGCAAGCATGGGCATAATACCTGTCCTATTTAATAAAAATATCATACGAAGTTATAGATAACTGTTAATTGTTCTAGAGCTTATCAAATAACACTCTGTAAGGAAATGATTGATTTAGCTAAGATTTAATTCTGACACTATCAAAGTGTTTCAAATTTGACCATAGATAATCGTCCTAGAGCTCATCAAATTTGACTCCATAACAAAATGATAAGCCTAGCTAAGATTTGTATATAACATTATTAAATTATCTCAAATTTGAACAACTAATCTAAGGTTCAAGATTTTGGGTCTCAAATTTATTCACACTTCTACGTTATAACTGATTACCATGCATTATAATAAAGACTTTCGCTTGGACAAAATGACTTTCCATAACCCAAACTCATATCATAAACTATTTCACAAACAAGATATAGTAAAGACACATACAAACCCAAATGAAACTATCAACATAATCTGACCACGCGATGCACGGGCGTGCATACTCACGTGCATCCTACCTAGTAGAGGACAAAAGATGAGTTCTTGGTGAAAAACTCGGCGAAAACCTTTTCAAGAAGGGCATTCTTCTCAATTCTCATGCATGAAGACAAGCTAGTAATTATAAAACTTGTTGTAATAATAGCTACCTCAAATTTGAACATGGAAAGAAAACAAGAGTCTAAATTGCGTGCATCAAAACAATTCTAACATTCCTGGAAATATCAAGGGAAATGAAATTAGTAAAAGAATTTGAGCCTGGTAAAAGATGGTTGGATACCATAAAAGTCCAGAGAAACATGCCTTGAGTTGCTGTATCTGGCTCTTCAATTGGCTAGCTTCGTTGCTAGTCACCGAGCAGGCAATCACAGGTCTTGTAACTCCACAAGCTCGACCAAGTGCTTGCTTGGAAGGGACAAATACATAGGGGACATTCTGGGACAATAAAACATCAAACGCTATTTGAATATAAAAATCCCAAGAAGCTGAAGGAGATTAAGAAAGAAAGCAGAACACAAAAACCAATTTGAAGCATAAATATGTTAAACTCCTTTTCTCGCATATGTATCAATAGCTTTTGCAGTTTAAGACTGATAGGGTCAGCCCTCGAGCCCCAAATTCTAAAAGGTATGTAGGTAGCAAATGGTAAGCTATTTGCATATTTTTATGTGTTATCCTTCAACTATGAGTCTTCTTGTTCCTCTTTCTCTATTTCTCTACTCCGCTGAAATTTTCTTTTATCTTAATAACACTAGCACAGCTTATTTTCTACAATTCTCCGTAATTTTTTCCGAAGATACATGTAAGATGTGTAATAGGACAAAACTGTCCACCGTACAAATGGAATTAAGTTCCAGAAATAATTCTGTCATTGTTAAGGAGGAAAATGTAAAAGCTCATATTCAGGTCTATTGAGTATAGACTACTGAGAATAGTTTCAGAGAATTAACGTCTGCAGACTGCTGAGATTAGTACGACCCTGACTCGTTCAGTGGACATCTGAGGCAAGATCACACCTCTAATGCAGTGGCAGCTAGTTTATGAAATTCATTTCAACAAGCCATATCAAGAAGGCGCATTAACATTTTAGCATGGTCTACAGAATCCATGTCACTATATCCATTTAGAACTTTTGCCTTCAAATTGGCAACATAATTATCGTCAAGTTTTGTCTTCAATTCAACTTCCTATTTTGTTGGATTTAACTTTGTTTCTACAGTTATTTTCAGGGTAACAACTCAATGATTCAGCACCCTGATAATGTAAAAAATAAAAAAAAGGATAGAATCTTCTTAAATCCTTTCAACAAGAATTAACTTTTTGATCCCTGCATTTTGTTTCAAAGAAATAATCAATTGTTCGGTCCTTGCTTTGAACAAGGACAGAGTTTGCTAAAAATATTGGCTAATCAACATTTTCACATGATAAAAGGGCATTTAAGAGTTGAATTGCTTCTCAATACTCCAAATGTGTCAATAATCACATTAACATGCAGAAACCGTACAAGAATCGCTTATACAGAGAACTAAAGTTTCACATATGGCCAAGACTTAAATATAATATGTGCCTAATGTACCCTCACTTTTACAAACTAGAAAGCTGAGGCCTATGGTTTTCTTTCATATTAAATCTTCAAGATAAGAACCATTTCAAAATTATTTTCTCCAATACTCGATAACTTACTTTCACACGCTCTTCAGCCACAATATGATGTAACAAAAGAAATTTACCAAACCAAACTATCACAATAAATATCACCATATAAAAAAAAATTCCCATTCTTTTGCATTAAGATTATACCTTGTCCTCGGCAAGCAAAGGAAGATGTAGAAGGATTTCGAGCGGCTCGGTGTCGGCCGCCATCACAATGAACTCCGATATTCCTCGATTCAGCGTCTTCGTCGCTGCAATTTAAAGAAAATTACAAAAAAAAAAATCAAAACTTTATAATACCCGCGAAACTAAAACTGCCGCAAAACCAAAAAAAGCCATAGGAAATCATTCAACAGAAAAAATAACCTTCATTCGCGCCCTTTTTGAGCTGTTTGTAGTTCGCAGCTTGCTGTACCAAATCCATGATCGTAATTGTTAGCTGAGCATCCGCTAAAGGGTACGCCTTTGGATTCACAGCAACTTCCGTGCCCTAAAAAAACACAAGTTTTTTTTTTCTTTCTCAATAGAGGAATTGTTTAAAGAAGAAGAATAAATAATAATGAAAGGAGGTTGAAGCCCTAGATATTTACCATTGTTGTTGACGAAGAAAGATGAAATAAAGAGGGGGGGAAACGACGGCGGTTTTCTAATTTGTTCTTCGAGAGAAGGGAATCCGCTGTTTACTTATAAACCCTAATTAATCTCACTGGCTCGGGCTGGACTCGACATGGGTGCTCTCGGTAGCCAGACGCGATGTGGCAGCGAGTTTATAATTTGGAGGTGGCAATTTATGACCCGACCCCCTGATTGGATTCGATTCGATCCGATTCGTTATAAATGAAAATGAATTATTTTATATGGGTCGGATCATAAACGGGTATAGATCAACAGGTATGAATCATTTTATATAAGTCGCGTCATAAACAGATCGATCTAAAAAATTCATTTATTAATTGAGTCACAAACGGGTCAACTTGCCAACCCGTTTAACCAATTCATTTTTTAACATTCAAAAATTTTAAAAACACACTCATAAAATAACAATAAACATTACTAAATCTATAAATTACATACAATTTTATGTAAATTTTATATAATTTATAAAAAACACTATTAGAGATTCCAAAATTAAATAACATCCTCAAAAGTTTCAAATTTATCAAATACCATGAAAATATAGAACTTACAAAATAGTACAAAAATCTATAAATTATAAACAACATTATAAACATTTAAAAATTTCCAAAAAAAAAACATCCTAAAAATTTCAAAAATTTACAAAATACACCCTCCAGAAGTTAAATATTTTAAAAATACACCCCCGAAAATATCAAAACCAACAAATAGTACAAAATCTAAAACTTATAAATAGAACCATAAAAAATTTTAAAATTTATAAAAAAACACCCTAATAGTTTCAAAAGTTGCAAATCACACCCTAAATAAGTCAAATTTTACACAAACACGCCCTAGAAAAATCAAAATCTACAAACACTACACAATGTATAACTTATAAATAGCACCATGAAAGTTTTAAAATTTATAAAAAATACCCTGATAGTTTTAAAAGTTACAAAAAATACCCAAAATATGTCAAAATTTTAAAAAATAGAAAATTTGAAACTTACAAATATTAAAAATTTTATAATTTGTAAATTACAAAAACATGCTAAAAGTTTTGAGTTTTGCAAAAAAAACACCCAAAATATTTCAAAAACTTCAAAATACATGTTCAAAGGCCAAATTTTTAAAGAAACGTTCCCACAAGATTTTTAAAATCTCTCAGTTATAAGTAGAACCATGAGATTTTTAAAATTTATAAAAAACACCTAAAAGGTTAAAAATACAAAATACACTGTAGGCACTAAAAAAGTGCTAAGGAATAAAGCAAGGTTGAACCTTGCTACAAGCATGACGAGGCTCATAATCATAATGAACCTCATCTTGGCCAACGAAGTCCATCCGCAGACAGACCTCGTCTAACAGCACTTCACCCCTCAAAAGACGAACTTCATCATTGAAGACGAAGTTCACCCAGAAATAAAGTTCGTCATTAAACATGAAGTTTGTCCAGAAACAAAGTTCATCCAGAAACAAGTTCATCCAGAAACGAAGCTCGTCATTGAAGATGAAGTTCGTGGTTGCCATTGTTAACGAACCTCGTGCGTAGCCGAACCTTGTCTGTCATAATTTTCAGAGACTACATTTAAGAAGGATTAATGACCAATAACTTACCCATTTAAGAAGAGTTAATGACATCATTTAAATAGGAGTTAATGACCACTAACTCCCTCATTATAAGGGGAGTTAAAGCCCATTAACTCACTCCATAATGAAAAGCCTATCTTTCCTCCACTCTCATGGATCTTCATAGATCATCGGCTAATCATTTGCCCTTGGAGCGTCGAAGATCATAACGAGCATGACGAGGGTCATTACAATGATGAACATCGTCTCAAACAACAAAGCTTGTCGTTGGAAACAAGATGTGAAGCTCGTCATTGGAAACGAGGTTTGAATCTCATCATTGGAAATGAGACTTGACATCAAAGACGAAGCTCGTCATTGGAAACGAGGTTCGAAGCTCATCATTAGAAACGAGATTTGAAGCTCATCATTCGATACGAGGTTCGGAGTTCATCATCGGAGGTGAAGTTCGTCAATGAAAACAAAGCTTGTCATTAGATTTAAAGCTCGTCAGTGAAGACGAAGCTCATTATTAAAGAAGCTCATGAGGCTCGCCACGCAGCGAGGCTCGATATCAAAGATGAGGCTCGCCATGCAGTGAGGCTCGATATCAAGGACGAGGTTCGCCAACGCAGTGAAGTTCGTCACCCACATTAAATCAGGCTGTAATGACCACGAAGACCCAGTCAACCACGTGGGCTAGATTCAAGGAGTCAGTTACGTCACGACTCCATAATTTCAGCGCATCAGTTACGCCAATGACTCCACGATTATAGCACGTCGGTTACGTGCTCAAACTCCTATAAACAGCCTTGAGAAACTATTAAGAGGGGACTGGACTTTGGCTTTCGATACTCGGACTTGGAGATCTTTGGCTATCGCGAGAAGAGAAATCAACGTTCGTATTCTCGTTTTCTAACCCATGTCAGAAGCTCTTGTGATCTTGTTCTGATCGTCAACGGGAAGCAATCTCGACTCAAGCATCGAGGAAAGCATCCTTTCGCCACCAAGAACCCACGTTAAATAAGGAGAAGCTGAATTAATCTTCTCTTCCTCTGTAATCGAGAGAGTGTGAGTGATTGTAAGGGTTTCGTACCAAGTGATCCGAACCCATTTTTTAAAGGGAAAAATGCTTCCAGCCCCCAAAACTAATGAAAACAAGCTTCCCCTCCCAAGACTTTTTCAACGTGTGTTTTACCCCAAGTAAACTCTGTGTTCTCTGAGCCCCCAAAACACAAAACCCAAGAAATTAAGATACGTGAAGACCATAATACCCTCCATTGTCACATCCTCCTTCCTCTCCAAACCTAACCACCGCAACCTCCTCTCTTTCTCCTCCTTCCATGGCCTCAAGCTCATCTCCGCCTTCAAAACCCAACCTTTCTCCTCCCTATCATTGTCATCCTCCGCCCCCAAATCTCCACATCCTACGACCTCTCCTCCATCTGCTTCCGCCCATCAAAGAATCCATCGTCTCCCGCGAGATGACCCGCCGCTACATGTCCGACATAATACCTACGCTAACACCGTCGGCGGCGGCGGCGGTGGCGTGGCGGCGAATCCGCGGCCTCTCCTGCGCCTACGAGCTCTCCAAGAACCCCGACATCAACGTCGCCATCATCGAGCAGTCCGTCTCCCCGGCATTGACGATCTGATTTCTTCCTCCATCTAGAGAGCGTCGAGTTTGTACAGAAAGTGAAGCGTATCGCTGACAAATACTGGGATCTCTACTCTCAGGAACGCGATCTCCCTGGACATTTACTTAGCTATCCCATTGGAGTAAGCAGTGAAGGAGTTGTTACAGAGCTCCCAAGGACGGAGTTTTTCCCCGATACAAAGGCTCGTGTTATTTGAACCAAGTCTGATTACATGCCCCCCATCCTCACCACTTAGTAGCATTTGTCTTGTTTCTTTGCTTCAGGTTGTTTTTATTAAATAATAGTGTTATTGTATGTGGGAATAAAAAAGAGTATCTTTGATTGTGGGTTGTAGTTTGTTGTTGGTGTTCTTTGATGGATGCGAATTAATTTATGCGTGGGTGAGGTTTTAGTATTGAGATATGTTTTCCTTTATGGCATAAATAGAATCTATGTTAAGCCTGAAGTTTGATTATTTGTCTCCTATTGTGTTTTTGTTAAGGTTTGTCGTCGGTTGTTAAGATTAGTGGTCGGTTGTTAAGGTTAGCGGATTTGTTGTTAAGGTTACGTGTTTGTTGTTAAGGTTACACGTTGGGATTTATATGTATATATATTTTGGTTGTTAAGATTACACTTTTTGTTGTTAAGGTTACGCGTTTGTTGTCAAGGTTACGGGTTTGTTGTCAAAGGTTAATTTCACAACTAATTAGAATATTCGTTGTTAAGGATAATGATTGGTTGTTAATCGTTACGCATTTGTTGTCAATGTTACGGGTTGTTGTCAAGGTTAATTTCACAACTAATTAGAATATTCGTTGTAAGGATAAGGGTTGGTTGTTAAGGTTACGCGTTTGTTGTCAAGGTTACGGGTTTGTTGTCAAGGTTAATTTCACAACTAATTAGAATATTTTGTTGTTAAGGATAAGGGTTGGTTTTAAGGTTACGCGTTTGTTGTCAATGTTACGGGTTTGTTGTCAAGGTTAATTTCACACTAATTAGAAATATTCGTTGTTAAGAATAATGGTTTGGTTGTTAAGGTTTATGCGTTTGTTGTCAGGTTACTGGGTTGTTGTTAAGGTTAATTTTACAACTAATTAGAATATTCGTTGTTAAGGTTACGCGTTTGTTGTCAAGGTTACGGGTTTGTTGTCAAGGTTACGCGTTTGTTGTTAATGTTACATGTTTATTGTGAAATTAACCTTGACATCAACCCGTAACCTTGACAACCAAACCCGTAACATTAACAACAAACCCGTATCTAAACAACAAACACGTAACCTTGGCAACAAGGCTCTAGGCTCTTAGCAATAAGGTTACCCGTAACCCGGAATAAGTTTGTAGAATATCGTAGCCATCATCAGTTCCATGCAAAAATTTCTAACAATCAACCCGTAACCATAACAAGCAACCCGTAACCTTAACAACCAACCGTAACCTTAACAAGCAACACGTAACCTATAACAAGACGACGCGTAACCTTCACAACCAAACGCGTAAATCACTTGGCTTTTGAAAATCTCATTAAAAGTGAAATATTATTATAATTTCCCTAAAAAATTAAAAGTGAAATATTCATTTTCTAAAAATATATTGTTATATATGTTTCCGAATCTTACAAAAAATCAGTAGAAAAAAGAAAATTACCAACAATTAACTCTTCAAAAAACAAAAAAACAAGATTAAAATCACTAACAGGACCCACTTCTTTCTCCACCTCCTCAATTAACCCTTCAAAAAAATAAAAAAAAAATGTATAAATCACTAACATCGACCCACTTCTTCTTGCCAACCTCCTCAATACCAAAACGAACCGCAGCGAAGCCACGCAAATCACAGCAAGTGCCCCACCACCTAAAAAAAAATCCACGGTTTGAAAAATCCGACGCGAAAAACCATGCACCACGCACGCCGCCGGCCTAAACTTCGTCATCCTTCCTCTTCGCTCATCACCCCTCCTCTGCTCATCTCGCCGTCACCGGGCGTCTCTCCACGTGTCACGTTTATCCGCGCCCATCCGCGTCGCAGGCTTCAACATGACCCCTCGACCTCCTGCATCAAACAACCCTAATATGCTATCGTTCTCTCCAGCTTTACTATGTGGGTGCCAGGTTGGGAGGCTGATGTGGATCCTGCGGAGGAATACCCGGTGCGCTGGGACGATGCTCGTGACGGGGCGAGTTGACGCAGACCAGGGGCAAATCTACATCGCGGAGCTGGCGGCCACTGCTGATAGCCGACATGATGACGCGCCGCCATCCGGCGGAAAGGGACGGAGCGAACCTTTCAATCATCACAATAAAAGGAAAGAAAATAGCAGAGCAGAAGGGTATTATGCGTCTTTCAAATTTTTAATACTGCTTGGTCTTTGTGTTTTGGGGTGCTCAGGTGCATATTTGTTGACGAATTGGGGCGTTTGAGAGCTTGATAAAAGTCTTGGGAGGGGGAAGCTTGTTTTCATTAGTTTTGGGGGCTGGAAGCATTTTTCCCTTTTTTAAAACAAGAGAATCAATCAATTTTTAATTTTTTGACCCTACATACACCCTTAAAAAGTCCAACTTTTAGAGAAACACGCCTCAGAAATAATAAAATTTATAAACAGTACAAAATCTAAAAGTTATAAATAGCATCATGAAACTTTTAAATTTTAAAAAAATACCCTAAAAGCTTCAAAATTATAAATACACCTTATAAAAGCCAAATCTCACAGAAACACACCACATAAATATAAAAAATTATAAATAATACAAATCTATAACTTATGAACAGCGACATAAAAATCTTAAATTTTATAAAAAAACACCCTAAAAGTTTCAAAATTACAAAATACACAGTGAAAAGGTGAAATTTTATAGAAAGATATACTAGAACTATGAAAACTTATGAAACGTACAAAAATTATAGCTTATAAACAGCAGTGTGAAAATTTTGCTATTTGCATAAAACACCGTAAAAGCTTTAAAAATTACAAAAAAACACCTTAAAACTCAAAAAATTTTAAAAACCTGAAAGTCGAAACGTACAAAGAGTGTAAAGTTTATAAATTAGAAAACGTTCATTGAGAAAATGATATTTGAAAAAAAAACTCTAAAAACTTTTAAAATTTACAAAAACACCCTCAAAATTCAAATTTTGCAAAAACACCCTAAAAATATCTATACTTCTAAATAGTATAAAACCCATGAATGATAACTAGGATCATAAAAACTTTGATCATAGATGCTATGTTAAGTACATGAAAATTATAAAATAATTAAATGGGTCACTCGAGTCAGTGGGTAACCCGTTAAATAAACGAGTTGACCCGATTATTTAATGGGTGGGGTCAGGTCAGTATTAAACGGGTCAGGTCAAATTTTATATGGGTCGAGTTGGGTCGGGTCAACCCGTTTGCCACCCCTAGTTTATATATTTCTCAAAGGCCCCTCCACTCTGGTGTGTAGATCTGCACACAGTTCGGATACGGCTCAGATATAATACTTATGATATCCATATATGTTTACCAATCACAGATATAAATATAGATATAGATACACCTGGCTAAGAAAAATTCATAACTATATCCGCTAAAATTAGATACGGATATGCATGCAGATATATAAATGAATATACATCTACATACAAAACAAATACGATAAAACTAGATGATATTGAAGAAAATATAGTTCATATGATACAATAGAGTTCATTAACATATTCATTTTATCTAAAAAACTAAAATTAGACCTCGTGATCATCAAAATTAACTTGAAATCTATTAAGCTAAGGAATTAAAGTTGTTGAATTGAATGACCAATATAAATTCAGATATTTCAATCACAGATCTTGATATATTGTTACATATCCTTATCCGTAACCATATCCTATGGAAAAATAGATTTTAATAACTATATCAATTCCTAGTGGCTTCATTATCAAATAATAATAATAATAGTAAATATGACCATATTTGCTAGGATACAAATACTTCCTCAAATATGGCTATTTTTGTGCACCGCTACTAGTGTGATTACACTTGGTTTATCTAACTCCTCTAAACTTTGGGAGGCTAAACAAAACCCCTTAAACTTTAAACTTTTCTCACCATACCCACCCCTCCCGCAAAAGTCCATATTTAATTTGCGAAATTGAAAAACACTATATTGCCACTAGAAAAGAACCCTAGAGGGGGCGAGGGGGGGGGGGGTGGGGGGGGGGGGGGGGGGGGGGGTAGGGTTTATGCTAATCTAATCCGATTTTATACCAATTAAAACTAATTAACAAATATTCTAGCAAATAAAATATGTGACAATATACATATGTAAGGATATACAAATAACAAAAGGGTGAAACAAACAAAATACAAATGTGATAGGGCAATATAAACAATGAACTATAGACAATGACAATATAAGATACACATAAAAAGAAAATGTGCCAATGACAAATTCAAACACAAGCAAATGATCACGGAGTTCGGACCTTCTGTCCTACATCTCCGCTCCCCACTCTTGGGGAGAACTTCACTATCACAACCGGGTTTTCTACGCTCACCCGAATAACATTTACACCACACACTCGGTTTTCTAGCTCACCGAAAACTTTACAATCTCACACTTTTGCAATCCCACTTTACACCCTCTAAGTGTTGATCTCTAGCCCGTGTCTCCCTCAAGTATTAGAAATTACAACCTACCTCTAGGCATTACCACCTACCCCACTTCTCTTGGGACGACCCCGTCTCTCACCACACACTCCTCTCGGTGCTCTAGGCATTACCACCTACCCCACTTCTCTTGGGACGACCCCGTCTCTCACCACACACTCCTCTCGGTGTACAAGTGTATTACAAAGTGACCCGTCTCTCACCACACACTCCTCTCGGTGTACAAGTGTATTACAAAGTGATCTACATAATTAAGGCTCGAATACAACAAAGTTTGTTCTCTACAATGGATGAGAACTCTATGTAGGCTCACTCTCTAAGTTACACAATCTCACAACCCAATTATACAATGTATGCAAATATAATAAGCTCAATGGTTGTGTGTGAACAAAGAGTATAATCAAAACAAATCTAAACTCAAATAAATATTCTAGCTTATGAAAATGATAAACAAAACAATAAATAGCTAGAATTAGAGTTTAGAAAAACTTTTCTATAGATAACAAGAGGGAGAGAGAGAGAAGAGTTGAAGCTCAAACGTAAATGGTTATCTCCTCTAGCTCTTGTGAAAATTACTTCACAAAACCAAACTTGAAACAAACACTAAAACAAACTTAAACACCCTTTAAACTTGTTTAAAAACTTTTTTAATTACCCTTAGAAGTATGAGGGCATGGGGTATATATAGGCTCATGAAACAACCTCAAAAACCAATAGAAAACATCACAAAAAGATAAAATAACGGCAACATGAAAAATCTGGAAAAACTAACCGTTATGCTGTCGGTCGACTTCACAAAACCAAACTTGAAACAAACACTAAAACAAACTTAAACACCCTTTAAACTTGTTTAAAAACTTTTTTAATTACCCTTAGAAGTATGAGGGCATGGGGTATATATAGGCTCATGAAACAACCTCAAAAACCAATAGAAAACATCACAAAAAGATAAAATAACGGCAACATGAAAAATCTGGAAAAACTAACCGTTATGCTGTCGGTCGACTGATCAGTCGACTGATAAGCTGACTGTTATAGGCAACTGGCAGCTCATCGGTCGACTGAAAAGCACGATCAGTTGACTTATGACCTGATCAGTCGATTGGTCAGTTAACCAGAATAAAATAGAAACTTTTTCTTATTCTAGATATTTTCTTCAATCGACTGAACACATGTATCAGCCGACTGATAACGTGTTATCAGCCTGTTATGAACAGTGAAACTGAATTTCAAACCTCTTTAAAAAATAGCAAATAAATTCAGAAAAATATAAACCTTTGGGAAATGTTTATAAACATTATAATAAATATGTTACAAAAAGAACTTTTAGAATTTCACTTCCCAATAGTAAAATCTTATCATTTTTCAAAACTAGTCCAAAACATGAAAATAGAAAACACATGTTTTTGATATTTTGGCTAAACCATGTTTTGAAACTTTACAAAATAGTTTTATAGACTTAATAAAAGATTTATACAGTGAATGTTAAGTCCATAAACAATAATACATTATTTTCACTAAAATATATATAATACAAAATACATTTGTTTTTCCAAAAACAATAGAATATGAAACATATGAAAGTATATATGAATATAACTATTGTTTCATATCTATAAAGCTCAACCAAAAAAAACAACAACAAATATGAAATATGTAAATTTATATTTATATAAACATGAAAACCAAAACATGTATGTATACATAACTATATATACATAGAAAACAAAATATATGTGTATGTATGTGATATTGAGCTTAAAGTACCAACACACATAATATAAAACTTAAACTAAATTACCCAAACTATCTTGATCTTCGATGAGGCTCAACTTGGTAAACTTGTAGATGAAGCTTGAACTTGAATCTTTAACTTGAATAGCAAGGCTTCATACCGATATTTTTGCCAACATCCATTGGATATGATCATGAATGCTTGATTCCATCCATCCTCCAATATTGTTTGTCTACAATAAATACAAAAACACAAACACTAGATAAAAAAATATTAGCTGTAAATTATTTGTTAAAACATCATCAAAATAAAAAGGCCAACAATCTCCCCATTTTTTATGATGACAAACAACTTATAAAAAGATATATGCATGAAAGAAAATAAATATAATTATCATGCATATAAACAAGAAATACATACTCATTATATTTCTCCCCCTTTGACAACATCAAAAAGGGGATATAAAAGAATTAGGAAAGCAAAAACTTTCCCTATAAATAAGAATGAGTGAGTATAAAACAATTACAGGGAATGGCTCCCGCTATCAAAAAGCCTTAATGAAAAATATGCAATGAGGACCAAGGCAAACATGTGAGCAAGCAAGATGAAAACATGCTTAAGCAAAACTCACATACAAAAAGACAATGGGAACACATATAAATATATCAATATGAAAATAGTGTCTCATTACTCAAACATAAAAATAATGTAAAAATAGATTTATGAAATCAAAGGAAAGAAAACATGGGAATCATGCAAAAAGTTTTCAAATGAAAACAAATCACTCAAATGAAATCATAAATTAAAATTTAAGTCATATAAAACCAAACCAATATCAAATTTTGTCATATTCAACAAAAAGCAAGAGAGGCAACCAAATCAAGCTCTTAAGCTTGTTTTAACCCATATAAATATTTTAGCACCCGGTAAACAAGATTTGGGAATATACACCCAATAAATCCGGGGGTTGCTCAAAACACAAACCTCTCAACAAAACCAAAGTCAATAAAATAAAAACAAAAGAATTGACTTAAGGAAAAAACATGTTTCTTTTTCAAAAATTTTAAAACATAATTTTCAAAACCAAGAAATAAAAAAATTAAAAATCTTGGTTTACAAATCAAAAAGGTTTTGACACCCAAACATTATTGGTGCCGAAAAATTTAAGGACATGGCCCCTATTATTTAAGTTCAAAGCCCTTGGGTTATGAACCCTTTTGGATGCATGTGGTGCACTAATCCGGTCATAGCAATAATCTTATAAATGACCATTCCGATTATAATATGTACAATGAAAGAGATCCATTTGTTTTTGTGGACCATTAACTCGTGCATGGGAAATATTTGAAACATTTGCAAACATGGATGGTCTTTTAAAATTATTTTACAAATGTGAAACTCTCTTTAAATTAAAATAAAATTTAACCAAATGACCAAATCTACCATAAAAATCACATTTAAACACATTAGCATGCTTATGATAAACTTTATGAGTATGAGCATGTGAATGTGTATGTGTACATGATGAAGAAACTAAATGGGATGCACAAGAAGCATTGGTCTTAGAAGATTTATGTGCATCATAGTAAAATCTAGCTAAATGGCCTTTACAATCGTAAATTGAACACTTGTAAATTTTTCTATACATGTGTGCATAGTGTATGGGTTTCTTGGAAGAATTTTCATTGGACTTTGCACACAGTCCATAAGCTTTTTATTATTTACAGTGCATGAGTTAAGGGTTGAATCTAAAGATGATATGCGTTCCTTAACAAAATTCAAATCATCATTATGCATACAAGCATTGATACTAGAAGTAGAAAGAAGATGATCATTCTTAAATGAATCAAATTCATTTCTAATATTTTCTACTTCTAATATGACATTATTTTTAGCATAAGATAAGCTAGAAATGGATGAGATTTTATTTTCTGAATTTAACAAGTCATTGTTTTCTTTAAGCATGGAATTTTCTTTTGTAATGACATCAAATTTGGAAGCTAACTTCTCATGATCGGATTTTAAATTAACATGCTTGCTTTTAAGATTAATAAAATTATTATGTAATTTAGTATAGGCATGCATTAATCTATCATATGCACAAGGAGTTCATTAATAGATATATCACTATCGGATTCCGAACTGCTTACCACACTAGGGCTATCGCCTAGTGACCGTGTGCATGATGAGGCTCCACATGAACTTGAAGAGGAAGCCGCCAAAGCTTGTCGGATTGCCTCCAAGTTCCCTTGATGTGTTTCTACGAATTTTAATAATTTGTAAGCACTATCAAATGAATTAAGCTTGTTAGAAAAAGATGAATCAAAAGTGTTATGCAAAAAATTCTAACAATAGCTTATTCATTGTAAACATTCTTTTATCATTTTTACTCCATTTGGATTTCTTCGAAGTGGGTACAATATAAGCATTTTTAATAACTTCCCATAAATCGAAATGTTTAGATCTAATAAATATAGTAAATCTAGAACACCATTGGTCATAGGGGAAAGTATTGAATTTAGGAGCAACACTAGGATCATAGCCTAAACAAGGTGCACCATTCATATCCATAATATATAATTATATGCAAGCAAGATAAATACAATCAAAACTAGATTAGCATAAAAAGATAACTTGGATCTTTAACTCAAGGTGATTAGACCTTAAATCAAAGAGCACCAAGCTCAGATACCAATTGGAAAACACTCTATTGCCACTAGGAAAAAATCTAGAGATGGGTGAATAGGGTTTATGCTAATCTAATCTGATTTTATGCTAATTAAAACTAATTAACAAATATCCTAGCAAATAAAATATGTGACAATATACATATGATACAAATAACACAAGGGTGAAACAAACAAAATACAAATGTGATAGGGTAATATAAACAATAAGCTATAGCAATAGCGATAAGATAAACATAAAAGAAAATGTGCCAATGACAAATTCAAACACAAGCAAATGATCACGGAGTTCGTGTGACGCCCCTGGGTTCACACAAGGCTGCAGTCCGAGGTGAAACCTAGGATGTCAAACCTGCTACCAAAGTCCATGGGTGTTTCGTGAAACCTCATCCCAAATCCACCCAGAAGCGCTGAACCAGCTTAAATAATCAAACATTCATCCTAACTTCATGATCCGGGCCAGCCAATCAGATGCTGGCCTCCCAAGCACGTCAATCTCCATCACAGGAGCGGGAAAACATAAAAGGCTCGTCCCATCGATCCAACAGAAGCGCTTTTTCCTGTATATTCTCATGCCATAATCCAAACACGAAGTCGACCGGCGCAGTCGACCGATCAGCGATCAGAGAGATTACCAGGTTGGGTTTTCGGGTTTTTAGTTGTGTGGTTTGGGTTGGGTCGGGTTGGCGCGAGTTGGTATTTAATACCAACTCAACCTCAAGAGATCTCTCTCAGCCCCAAACGTAAACCCTAGCCCATCCTCTCTTCTTCCTCAGAACCCTAACTGGATTTGGCATTCATGGGACAGTCCTTGGCGGATTTTCGCAGATTCGTGGTTTTCAGCGAAGGGAGACAACATCTTAAGAGAATCACGTTAACCGCATGAACACCGGACACATACTCAAGATGCGCGAAGAATGGTAGTACACAAGGCGCGCACGAGAAGATCGCAGAACGCCCCACCACCGCCTCGACCGCTTTTGTTTGACAAACAGTCAGAAACACCTGTCCACGTTTGTACTGTGATCTTTATATGTCGATGGATGCCCAAAGTTAAGAGAACGTACTCTGTTTCTAGCACCAAATATTGTAATAATATTTATCAGCCTAGTATATATCTGGAGAGTTTTGCGCCGTGAACTGATTATGTCACATCAAACATCACCCATCAGGCCACTGTTAAAAAAGTATTATACGATCGCAAAAGATCTAGCGCAGTTTTTGCACCCTGAAACCAAGTTCAAGACGATCTTTACCACAGCGTATTCAATAGAAGACGACTATTGATTGTTGTCTCATGATTTAAGATCTTTGGAAGAATACAGATTTCAAAGACCTGGTGCGTTTTCTGTTATCTCCGGTGCGATTTTCAAGTATGATCCCATTTTTTAATCAAAATACCGCATGTCCGTTATTCAGAATCTTTGTCTCGCGTTCTCCCCGAGGGGTGTTTCAGCAGGTGCGCACGAGAAGAACGGGAATCAAGAGTAGACTTGTACTCGTTCGTCGGAGGGTGGCGAGAGCTTTGCGGAAGATTGATTTTGGGCCGGTTTGTTTTTGATAGGAAGGCAGGCTCGGCCCGGCCTCCGCCCGACGAAAGCCCCGGACGAAGCTTGTGGCTATGAACAGGTTCATGCCGAGGGCCCGCGGGCTTGAAAACGTGTAGCATTGCATTTCCATTTTCTTTCAGCACTCTCGAGCGGTGCGTAATCGTATGCATGGATCCTTGTCAAAACGCAGACAGCATATTTCATTAGTAGCGCGCGGTCGTGAGAGGCTTTCTGGTGATGAGGATAACTATAAATGTTCTCTTCACGAATTGTTCATTGAGTGCCATGTTCGCTAGTCGTCGTATAACGATAGACCTTATTCCTTGTTTGTCAATCATTCAAACTGGTCACCTTTTTTAGAATTATATTTTATGAGACATACTTAAGTGTCACAATCATAACTTTTGTTAGGTATAAAATATAAACCTTTTGTCATTTTTTATTTTTACTCCAAGCGAATTCTCTCGACAAAGTCTTGAATAATAGTTATTAAGAATATGTCAGTTTTCCGAACAATGAAAAAATTTAAAATTTCACGTGGCTACAGAGAATTTAAAATGAATTTATGAAAAAGGATAAATAGTTGCCTACGGCCTGCTCATTTTTACTGTGTTCGAGACTCCGTAAAAAGAGCGCATAAACACACCCAGTGAGCAAGCCCTTCAATATGTACAGCGTACGTGATTTTTAACTGCTTCGATAAAAGTAAAAACCGAGAAACCGAATTAACTAAAATTGACGCTGTAATTACATCTACTTTCCTTCAAAATGTCGCGAGGTAGCCACAAAAAGACCGATAATAATCTAAACTCACACCGTATACCACACTGATCAAAATGATATAACAGAAAAGAGAATCAGGTCGACCCCGAAACTCCTCTCATATGCCTGTCTTCACAGAGAACCTCGCACCCCAAACATGTAACCGTGCAACTTTCTTCATCATACAACGCCGACCCTCTGTTGCAGATTTCCAGATCTTTGTGTTTTTGGGTATTTTTACTAAACCCTCCTATCCGCGCTCGGTTTTGCCTTCGTTATCCATCTGACCTAGTTATTAGCCACCACTATGTTCCATGCATGATAATGACCTGAGGGTATGAATTTGGGACACATAATACCCGATATTGTTATGAAAACTGATAATAATTTTCACTACATACCTTGTGGCGGCCTTATGCAAATCCTAACAGTCCTCGTGTTGGACTATAATCCATAAGAAGTCCTCGTGTTGGATGACTATAATCCCTCTACAGATCCCTCGTGTTGGACCACTGGCCATTTTATTCGCATTTCTGAGTTTGGAAACTACGATATTGAAACCTTGCATCGGACATCGGTTCTCGTTCCTGCGTGTGATTATTGTACCACATTTCCACACAACTGATCTATGCAATTTTGTACAACTCTAAAGGTATTGCGACACAATATTTATGTAATAAATATTGTGATATTTACGTTGACTATATCACCACACTGTAATTATCTCTGCTGTTTGCTATATTTGCTTTTATTATTATTTCTCGTAGCTAAAAGACCTCGGGTTTGGTGTTTAAATTGTACATTGTTGAGAATACAAGGTTTATAAATGAGGGTTTCCTTGTTGGATTATTTCGCTCGACGTACCTATGGCTCGTGTCTGTAAATGTTCTAAAAATAACTAAAACCCTCTTTAGTGATGATCAATGATTTTAGATCTATTATATATATCGTATTTTCCATATACAACGAGCCGCTGTCCGCCCTTGGGTTGGTTGTGATGTTAACTCGCTAAAGCCTTTGACGCTCGTTGCCACCTCCCCCTTCAGGTCACGACCAGAGCAACTGAGAAGCCGCAGGTTGATAAGCGGACCATCATTAGTGTTCAGTCTTACTATTCTAAGCTAATTATTTGCTTTGGTCTACCACTGTAGTGAGTTAGACATTTGAGGTATTATTCTAGAATTTGTAAAGGCTGTGAGCCTTAATTTTCCTTATTGTACAATATTTGTATTGAGACTTATCAAGTATTTCAGTTATCTACTCAGATCTGACCTTATGTACTTCATGTTGTTGGCACTGATAGATAAATTTATTGAAACTATTATCATTTCATCAGTATTCCTCGTAAATTCTTTTTTACGCCTGTTTATGTACCTACACCAGTTTTGACTCTAACTAGATACGAATGTTAATTGGATGGTGAAACATGTTATTGCACGGTGTGTGCA
>NC_033796.1:73953086-73971365 GCF_001876935.1 Asparagus officinalis
GCGCAAGTGCGGGTCGGATTATTCCGACCCGCGCCAGTGCGGGTCGGATTATTCCGACCCGCGCGAGCGCGGGTCAGATTTTTCTGCCGCGCAGTCTAATGTCTTAAACACGTTTTGACGGTTTTTAATTGGTTTTTTTGCAGGGTTTATCGGTTCCAGGGGTTCTTAACTGACTTGGGATCATCCCTAAACGTTGTTAGGCTGCTGTTGACTGAAGATAGAGCCAAATCCCTTGTTCTTATCCAAATAACCGCATTTTGAGGCCTATAAATATGAACCAAAGGCCTCCATTTTCTGGGGCGATTGATTATCAAGACGAGGAGGTGCTGCCGGATTGTGGAGTCAAAGGAGCACGAATTTCAGCGAGGGTTGACAGATCTTGGCGAGTTCTTCGGCATAAAGAAGGAGAGTTCGAGAGATCCGACGCCCGTTCCCGTCCGTCCCTTGAGATTAGGCTTGGTCTTAATCTCGAGAAGAGCCCTGATTTCGCTTGGTCGATTTCAGCGCTTCAAATCAAATACTTCCTCGGCGAAGGCGAAGCTCTGCTGAATTTTCCATCAACCGGATCCAGATCTAAGGCGGTCCACGGATAAACCCCGGCACAGGCAAAGATCCCACGCAAGCAGAAGACCGATAAACGATCTCTGCGTTTGTTTTGACGAGAGTTGTAACTTTTGTTTTCATTGTGTAAAAGTCTTATAAAAAGACAATCTTTTTTATTTCGTTGTAACGACTAAAGTTGTAATGAATACCGCAATGAATACAACAATTTTCGACGCAAACATTCAGGACCCTTGTTTTCGGATAAGAATAGCCGATTCCCTCTTATCCTCAGTTGTAACCACTTAACCACGTTCATGGATGATATTTTATCACTTGGAGCAAATCCAGGCGGTTAAAGGTCGAAAGATAGCTTAAATCTACCAAAATCTAATTTTCGGGTCTACGGACACCCGTGGGTATCTTGGTCAATCTTAGGCCAAGACACCTCTTGGTGTCTCAGCCAAGGCTTGGCCGAGACACCACCTGGTGTCTCGGCCAAGCTTTGGCCAAGACACCTATCGCCAAGGCTTGGCTTGGAGAGTTTTGTCCGTTCTGTCCGTTTTCGCTGTATTTTCATCATCCGAACTCGGAATCACACGATTCAAAATACGTTGGAAAGCTGACAAGGAGATCTACAAACTTCCATGATCAAATCATAAGTAGAGTAAATAGGCATGAGAGGGCACTTCATCTTTCGTGAGTGACGTGCAGCTCCCGGTCCATTCGTGTTTCCGTTATTCCGAAATTCCATTGCTTCGCATGGTCCGTCGACTCACTTTATGAATTTGTCATTGTTAAATGAGCTTCTGTGACTCGAATAGTGATTTTTATCGTCTTCTCTCTGCCTCGAACCGCGTGCGGGGACTTATGGGCAATTTTTGACACCTACAGATACCCCCTCCAAAGTGTTTTAATCTCGTTTCTTTTATAGATGAACCTAAAATACTTTGAATATGATCAGTCCAACCTTCAGTCGGTGTAAAGGACCTGTAGTTAGTTTTGATTCTTAACTCCTTTGATTTTTTGTCTGTTCGATATTTTGATGAATAACTGAGACTGCCCCGGCGCTACGTTTATCGTCTGGTCATCATCGAAGACTCAAATTGAAACTGGTGAGTTGGTTTTGGCTCGTATCGTCGAGTTGACTTTGAACTGACCCTCTCCATCACAATATATATTGACTTGCGTTGACTTTCATCGCAACACGTTGACTGACATTGACCTAGGATTACGCATTGACCGACGTTAACCTAGGGTTTCAGATCGCCTGACGTTGACTTTTCATTACAACGTGTTGATTGGTGTTAACCTAGGGTTACGCGTTGACCGGTGTTAATCTAGGGTTTCAGATCACCCGCCGTTGACTTTTTAATGTAACGTGTTGACTGGCGTTGACCTAGGGTTACGCGTTGACCAACGTTAACCTAGGGTTTTGGATCACCTGACACTGACTTTTTAATGTAACGCGTTGACTGGTGTTGACCTAGGGTTACGTGTTGATCGACGTTAACCTAGGGTTTCAGATCGCCCGGTGTTGACTTTTTAATGCAACGCGTTGACTGACGTTGACCTAGAATTACACATTGACCGGCGTTAACCTAGGGTTTCGGATCGCCCGGCGTTGACTTTTCAATGCAACGCGTTGACTGGCGTTGACCTAGGGTTACGTGTTGACCGGCATTAACCTAGGGTTTCGGATCGCCCGGTATTGACTTTTCAATACAACGTGTTGACTGGTGTTGACCTAGGGTTACACATTGACCATCATTAACCTAGGATTTCGGATCGCCCGATGTTGACTTTTCATTGCAATACGTTGACTGGCATTGACCTAGGGTTACGCGTTGACCGGCGTTAACCTAGAGTTTCGGATCACCCGGCGTTGACTTTTTAATGCAACGCGTTGACTGGCGTTAACCTAGAGTTACGCGTTGACCGGTATTAACCTAGAGTTACGCGTTGACCGGTATTAACCTATCGTTGACCTAGAGTTACGCGTTGACTGGCGTTGACGTTTCCATTGGCTGAGACACTCCCCCTCTTTTTTTTTGCTTTGTACTTTCATTTCCCTCTTAAACTCCCATATTTCAAAAAGAGTCCTTTTCCCCCTCAACTTCTTCTTACTCCTATTCAAACTCCATTGTTTCTTCTCTTCAAGAACTCCTAACCCACCAAAATTCTTGCCTTTAAAAAAACTCAACTTCTCAAAGGAATTTCGGATTTTCTCTCCTCCTTGGTCAAAGTTCTTCTCCTCTCAAAGCTAGGGTTCATCCATCTTCAAGCTCAAGACTTGATTTGGGTAAGCTTCCCCTCAAGAACTCTTTCTTATCTTACATTCTTAGTTAAGAATTTATAGGTTTTACAAGAAAGATTGAGGCTTTATTCTTGTAATGATGATATGCCATGAATTTGTATGCAAAGGTCATAGATTTTTGCCCTCATGAGGTGGGTTTTGTGAAAAAGATTGAATCTTGAATGTGGGTTTTGAAGATAGCCGAAATTTAGGGTGTTTTTGTGCAAAACTAGGGCTAAAATTTTGAGGGGCTTTTGTGCAAAAGTGGACTAAAATTTTGAGGAGTTTTTGTGCAAAAGTAGACTAAAATTTTGAGGGGTTTTTATGCAAAAGTGGACTGAAATTTCATGCCCATTTGGCCAAAATTTTGATGGGTGCTTTATGCAAAAAAGACCAACATTGTTAAGGGGTTATTTGCAAAAAGACAACCGAACATTATAGAGGGGCTTATTTGAAAAAGGGTTGAAAATTTTAGGGCTGAGATTTGTAGAATTTGGACTACATGCATGACCAAAAGTTTGAGAGATGTATGTGCAAATTGGGCCGAAATTTGTAGAAGGGTTTATTTGCAAAATTGGCTGAAACTTATAGAGGGGTTTATTTACAAAATTGGCTGAAATTGTGAGATATTTAAGTCAATGGTTTTCTTTCCTCGATCACGGCCAAATTCGAATGTGTTCGTGGCTAAAATTTAACCTTGAACATGAGGTGTATTTTGGGTATTTCACCCAAAAGTTGATCATGAAGGTTTTAAATATAATTTGAACCCATTGTTTGCATGCATAAAACCCATAGGCTTAATTAGACTTCAACTGTAAAATCCTATTTTGTTTATAAGATTTTAGTAAAAGTTCATAATTTTCCTTTTAATTTTGGGTTCTTAGATTTATGATTGTACCTGATCCGTTGACTTTCGTTGCAGGTTAACCATGTCTCTGCGTTGACCACGATTTCATAAGAGTCACTCATCTTCTCAGCATAGTGAGAGGGAGACTCCCGTAGCGTCCTCTTACGGGGGTGAGCTTTTATGCTTTCTGTATCCTCGTTTGACCCCTTCGCAGGTCGTTCGGGAAGAACCGACGTCCTCCTTCGCGGGGATCGAGGTTTCGGGATGACTTGTGGTTCTATAATACCCTCGTTTGGCCCCTTCACGGGTCATTCGGGAAGAACCGACGTTCTCCTTCGTGGGGATCGAGGTTTCAAAAGACGTGTTTTGATTGGCAGATTCACGTCTTCCGACATATTGGGGCGATTTCGTGTTGTATTACACTGCATCGGTCAGGGTACATTACCATGTTGTTTACGTGATGATGCATACTGATCCTCCTGTGTAGGACACTCGGAATCGTCTTGCCAATCATTCTATGAGCAACTCTCTCTCGCTAGCCTGTAAGATGAGTTCAATCCCTAAATAATTTATGAATAATTTTATGATTCGATATTTTTTTTTGCTGCAGTTGAATTCCCCATAGACAGCCTTCCTCCCCATGCTACTAGCGGTTACAGTAGAGAGAGTTTTGCTTATATTGTCGATAGGCAGGCGATCGGTCCGACCCCTTAATTTGGTGAGAGTCATTCCGAGGAGTCCCGTCACTTGATACGAGATGGGCGCCACCGTACACTACGCCAACTGATTACCAATGTCACCATCACTAAAGACTCTATTTTCACTCAGGCTTTAGAGAAGCCTGATTATTTATTTGGAGACCATATTGAGGATCCGACCAAGCTGATTCTTGGTGACGAGCACTGGTTGAATAATGATGGAGGACTCCTTTTGTACATCCCTTCCATTCCCTGTCAACATTCTCTCGCTCATTTGGAGACGCGAGTCGTGCAGCGACAGATGTCCTGGAATCTTACAGATAATCATGACCGAGTTCATTGTGGATTTATTTCCCATCATAAGACCCTAGGTTCTGACGGATATAATTATATTTTCGGCCTTCGACCAGGGATTCTGGGCCTTGATACCACGCCACCGGACGAGGTGTTAGCAGCCGCCCCTACCGTGAGGAATCGTCTGGCCAAGCTGGAGAGGAGGTTACCTCCAATAGAGTTCAGATATTTTGGTTGGGCCTATTCGCCACCCAAAAAGTGGTGGACTCATATGACCAGTTACGTCTTAGGACGTTGGGAGAGTGATCTGAAATGCAGTGGGTTGTATGCGCCCATACGAGCCACCATGTATGGATTCTCGATCAGCAGCTGTTATTTCCTAGCGTTATTGGAGACATATATCCCTGACAGTAACACTTTCTTAACTTGTAGTGGAGAGTTGGGGTTAGCCCTGCATGAGATGCACAAAGTTTCTGGTCTTCTGATGGGGACCATCCATATGAGGAGTACTTTCCTTCAAACCTGCAGTTAGAGTGGCTGAAGAAAGATTCTCCTGGTATGTACGACACACTTTGGGACCTTATGTGTCATTATCACACATATCTAATCAAAGTGAGTCCTCTGGTGAAGAGGAAAAGGCAGATTAGTCTGAAGCAGTTCGCTGATTATTTATTCTAGCATTTGGAGAGCAGTTCGGACGAGGCTGTTTGTGAGTTGGCCTCTTTGACACCTTCTGCCATTAATGAGTTAATTAAGAGGGCTGAAGCTTGTTCCTTTACTATCGCTGGCGCTGAGGGAGCTTTCCTTCCGGGGACTAAGTTTCAAACATTCCTTTGTCACGCCCGAAAGTCGATTCGGCCCAGGACTCCGTTGGCGGGCTATCTCGCCCTCTGGTTGAAGAAGTGCATCATTCCATATTAGATTTCTGACACCTTACCTATTGAGGTTCTCCTTCCCGCCATTCAGTTAGCTCACGGGAAGGCGATGGTTGCTGGCATTCATTATGAGCTTAGGTATTTGGTCGATGGTCTTACACATGTAAGTTCTAAACCGTCGACCGAGCTTCTATCTATAAAGGTTGAGCTTCCATATACATACTTGATGGCGTGGCTCGTTCTTCACCGCCCTGATTTAATATCGGCGCCTAGTACTGTTGATGCCTCCGTTCCTTTTTGTGCAGCTGCTAGAAAGGAGCAAGTGGTTTGGGAAGACATTCACTGATGTATAGCGAGAGCTTCAAGTTCGTAAGAACTGGGAGTTCTTCAAGTGTTTTTCTCGCTTCTCAGGCCGTTATGACGACATGTTGATTGATGAGGAGAAACCAGGGGCCGGTCAGACTTCTCTTGACACTGGTTGCTTCCGTTGGTTAGTGAACATCCGCATTAGATATCTCATCCTTCGGGTGAAGGGTCATTGCCATATAGAGCCTTATCTTCTGTACCGTTTTGCTCGCCAGTTCGATTATGACCAACTATATGTTGAGAACCCAAGTCGGGGTTTGAGGATCAAGGGGGGTCTTATTGATGGCATCCGAGCATGGCTTTGGACTATGATGGGCTGTACTGGAGCCTATTTCGCTCTTCCTTCATCCAAGCGCAAACCATTTTTTACTTTTCTCAGCTGCAAGTGGTTCCTTTCTACCAACGAGTTTCTAGATATGAAGAGCCTCTCAGAGTTGGAGGCTGAGTACTTAGTTCAAACTACTATCAAGGCTGCTCGTAAGACTGAGCTTTCGAAGAAGCGGAGAAGAAATATGTCAAACCCTCCCGGTCGAGTAGGGACAAGATAGAGGATGATGAAGAGCTCCTTCCTATCGATGATGAGGATGAAACTTCTGAGGAAGAATTTATGGACATGGATACCGATGGGGAAGAATATGATACAGGTCTGTCAGACTCTTTCTTTTCGGAATTAATGGATCTGGCATTTTCTCATTGGCATCAATGCTATATCCTTTCTAGATCTCAACTGGCTTTTCAAAAGCTGGAACGAAAGGTCTTATTTACTTATCCTAACAAGATGACTCTTGTCACTCTAGGTAGGATGGTTGACGAGCACGAGCCCCTTATTTTTCGTTATGTGAGATCGTGGCCCAGCGCCGAGGCTTCTGCATAGGTTGAGGTGCGTACTAAGTCTACGCATGAGCGACCTGCTGGTCCTGTAGGGATTTGTCTTCCAAAGCGGAAGAAGAGCGCTCATAAGTCGCATATTGGTCAATGCGCCCGCAGAGCAGAGTTACGAGGTACTACTGGCGGAGAAGAATGTAATGATCTACTATCTTTACTACTTTAAAATAGTGCTCTTTTGGATTCCCTGAATCTAATCATGTTCCGTGTTTGAGGAAGCCATGACAGAGGTGAACTTCCGCCCGACTCTGTATTCTCTGATCCTGGCCATTTGGATAGCTCGAGCTTTGTGCAGCAAATGTGCGATGCCATTCGTGATGAGCCTATGGATGTTGAAGCAAACAGAAATGCTACGTAGGCTGATACCGTTGAGCCGAGGATTCTATGCCCAAGTATATCTAACCTCGGTAATACACTATTCAAGCAGCAGTTAAAGGGGTTAGGCAATTCGGAATTTGTTCCCCCTTTAATCACTTCCGCGCTTCATTCTCTTTTAGACAAATTGAAGAACACGGGTGCGAATATTAGGGCAGAAGAGCCTTCTACTACTACCACAGGTAAATTTGAGTTTCAACTCTTGTTTGGGCATCACGCTAGAGAGACCGGTTGAGGACGAGACTTTTCATGGTATGGATCTTGGAGGATTCAGTGAACACATGTATGTCTCAGCACAGAGTTTCTCGGGATCCGACACTAGATTACTTATTGAGATGTTGGTAGAGCAAGCTACCAGAGAGGCTGCAGGACCATCCCTTGAGGGTGGTTTATCTGCACGTATGCATCTAATCTCTGATATTGTAATTTGTCACAACCTCCATTTGACTGATAGGGAGTTCTAATCATAGGACCAGCTATTGGGACTGATACGGCTATGATTTCTGGTTTTCCTAGTTTACCAGAGGATGGTGGATCTACAGGTATGCATGTAATCCCCTCCATCGTCATTCTTTTCTTTTGTCCGAATCTCTATTTGACTAATAAAGAATTGTAATCATAGGACCAGCCGTCATGACTGATACGACTACGATTCCTAGTATCCTTAGTTTTCCTGACGGTGGTGTATCTTCTCCAAACCCAACGGGTATTACAGAATTACCTAGAGGAGTTGATATACCGTCAACGATCACGCCTGCTACCATTCCTGAGCCTGCTGAGATTGGATTGACGGAGCCTAGCATAGGACCTCAAACTAAAGGGACCTCTGTTGGTACTGGTATGCTCATAATTCACTCTGGATTTTCCCACCATATTCTAGAGTCTCTTACCCTTCTACACAATTACTTATAGGGTCTATACTATCTCCATATGAGCGTGTCCTAGCCCTTTTAGCCGATCCTGATCCCAGCAGGGACATTTTTCGAGTGGACCTTGGTTATTTCGTTAACTTCCTTGATGGAATGATCGAGAAGCTTCTTCATCAGGGATATTTCTTTGATCAGTTTAGGTGTTCTCTTGCCCGATACATGTCGATGCTTAGAGAGGAGGGATATCCTGAGTTAGCTGATTCTCTCACTGTGTTCTCTTGCCCGATACATGTCGATGCTTAGAGAGGAGGGATATCCTGAGTTAGCTGATTCTCTCACTGCTGACTTTATTGTTCTGGAGTGTGATGCTTAGAGAGGAGGGATATCCTGAGTTAGCTGATTCTCTCACTGCTGACTTTATTGTTCTGGAGTGTAAATTCCAAGAGTTAGAGGAGTTGAAGGCTAGTAGGGCTTCTTCCTTTGTATCTTCTCAGTTGGAGCATAGACTGACACACTGGCGCGACCTCAGATCTTCTATTGGTAGCTAACTTTAGTCGCATGAGAGTTTTATCACACAGATGATGGCTAGTCTTGTGAGGAAGGATACGGATAGAGCCGAGTTACTCAGTTCTTTAGATTCCAACTGTGAAGAGATAGCCAGGCTGAAGAAAGCCCTGAAGTATGCTGAGGAGTCCAGCGCTATCATTGCAGATGAGCTAGCTGGCTTAGAGAGTTCTCGTGGACAGATTTTGGAGAGACTAGGATCTGCACAGGAGAGATTGATGAAGCTAAAAGGTAAAGCCACGAAGATCTTGAGTAGCTCTGAAGATTCTGTCTGGATCGATCTACAGGCTGAGCTTGAGCAGGGTTATGTAGATAAGCTCTCTAGGTTAAAACTTCACATTCTTGGTCGCCAATTGCGTTCGGGCCGATGAGCTTTATTATTATATGCTTTGACTTGATCTATTAGTAAAGACCCAGTATTTGATTTAGTATACTCATCTTTTATCATGATTTCTCTTTGTTGATTGTGAACCAAGTGGGCATAATTCCTATAGGATTTTTGGCAAATCCTCAGCCCTCAACAGATTTGATGTGCCTTTACCGATTACCGTTTGAATCGGGCTAGCATGCAGATTGTATAGGTCCATTCGCATGTAACGTTGTGCTAAAAGAATGAATTCTCTTAGACTTGACGCTATGATATTGAATACATAGACTTTGTCTTTGTCACGGGAATAAACTACCCGGCAACGCGTGTTAGGCACTGACTCATCCTTATTTAGGATTTAGGATAAAAGTCCTCAGATTTGTATTCTGGTGTCTTTTCATTCGATGAAAGACTAAACCGGCAGCATGTGTTAGATGCAGACTTAAGATTTTTGACAAATCCTCATCCTTCAACAGATTTGACGTGCCTTTACGGATTATCGTTTAAATCGGGCTAGCATGCAGATTGTATACGTCCATTCTACATGTAACGTTGTGCTAAAAGAATAAATTCTCTTAGGCTTGATGCTATGATATTGAATACATAGACTTTACCTTTATCACGAGAATAGACTACCCGGCAACACGTGTTAGGCGCTGACTCATCCTTACTTAGGATTCAGGATAAAAATCCCCAGACTTGTATTCTGGTGTCTTTTCATTCGGTGAAAGACTAAACCGACAGCATGTGTTAGATGCAGACTTATCTCTCTTTTAGGGTTTGAGATAAAACCCCACGTGCATGAAGTACGTGGATTTGAAGTTGAGGAATGTGTCTTTTCTAAGGGTAAAGACAAACCCGGAGTGGGAGAGGAAGAATTTTATATTCTATCTCCCAAAACTAAAGAGGAAGGATTTTATACCCTATCTCTAGTTGCAGGGAAAACTCAAGGTGAGATCTCCACCTTAAGAATCCAAAAAAAATAAAACTAAGAGTGAGATCTTCACTCCGAGAATCGGGAAGATTTAAGCAACCCTAACTTTTATAGGATTGGTTGCTTAAACTGAAAAGAGCTCTTCGTTTATCGAAGTGAAATTCGGACTTCGACCCTAACTTTTATAGGTTTGGCCGAGTGGGTTTGAAGCAATCCTAATTTTTATAGGTTTGATTGCTCAATTGAAAGTGGACCTCTCGTTCATGAAAGGAATTGAGAAGGGATTCTAGTTTTGACCCTAACTTTTATAGGTTTGACTAAAAAAGCAGTGGGAGTGGAATACAGATAGCAGTGAAAATACCGATTTGTACTAGCCACTCGATGGAGAATTTTAATGCCAAGTGATTAGTACTTAACACACAAAGTTTGAAATTGCCAAAGATTAGCGGAAAGGGTGTCGTGTTAGTGTTTTAACAACACGAGTGTTAAATGCACAAACACGGCGATCGTTTGAATGGATTTAACCAATAAGAATTTTGGTGGACTCACCGTCAATTGGTTTGATCAGTGAGGGACTTTGTGGTGAAAGATTATGAATTGTCAAACACCAGTGGGGGTTTCGTGAGGGAAGATTGATTCATCAAAGTGATCGAATCTCGTCTCAATAAAACTATTCACGAAAGTTGGTGAATTTAATCTCGAAAATGAGATAGATTCCATCATTGAGAACATTCAGAGTCTAAATGGGGATTTCTTGCTTATCCCTTTTTGTAACTACCGGGTTATCCCTAAGAATACCCCACATAGTATTCTTTCGGGAACTTCCCGTGACATGGGTTATCCCAAACGTACTTAGGGTAGTACTTTTTTAGGAATTTCTCGTTTATCGGCATCATGAGTCGAGCACCTTCCTTGGTAATAAGGCGATATGCGCCATTCGAGTAGACTGTCTCTACTACAAATGGCCCCTCCCATTTGGGTTCAAATTTGTCTTTCTTCTTGGAATTAAGGATCATGGGCCGTCGGACGGCTAAGACCAAGTCTCCTTCTTTAAAACTCCGTTGTCGAACTTTTTTATCAAAAGCTCGGAAAATTCTGGCTTGGTAGAACTCAATGTGCTGTTGAGCTTCTAAGCGCTTTTCATCGAGCATCTCAAGTTCTTCGAGACGTTTCTGATGTTGTTCTTCGGTTGTTAACTCTGTTGCAAGAGCGGTCCGAATAGATGGAATTTGAATTTCCAATGGAAGAACGGCTTCACATCCGTATACCAAAGAATATGGGGTCGATCCTGTCGGCGTGTGGACCGTGGTACAATAGGCCCATAGGGCTACGCTAAGCTTATCATCCCAATCTCGTTTATTAGTTTTCATGATTTTTGATAAAAGCTTTATGATAGTCTTGTTAAAGGCCTCTGCTAACCCGTTTGATGTGGGATTGTAAGTTATCGATGAGACGTCTTGAATTTTGAAATTCTCACAAAATTTAATGAAGGTGTTACTAATAAACTGGGGCCCATTGTCGTGTATGATTCGCCTTGGAATACCATATCGGTAGATAATATGGTGCTTGATGAATTCACATTGCTCATCTTTACTTCTTTGAGCGGAATCGCTTCAACCTATTTGGAGAAGTAATCTGTAATCGCTAGGATGAACCGGTCGTCTTTGATGGACGGGGAAAAATAGGACCAACAATGTCCATTTCTCAAGTTTCGAAAGGCCATGACGTGGCTGAAGGGTGCATATGCTCCGGGGGTTGATGCATATAATTCGCGTGTATTTGACACGCATGACACTTCTGTGCATACACGACTGCGTCTTTTATCATGGTGGGCCAGAAATATCTCATTCTTCTGATGCGGTCATAAAGTTTGGGGCCAGGTTGGTGTGTGCCACAAACTCCTTCGTGTGTTTCCTTAAGGACTTCTTCAGCTTCTTTAGTCGATAAGCAATGTAGTAGCAAACCATCGTACCCCCAATGATATAGCATTCGACTCTCTATGTTATAGTAGAACATTGGTGCTCTCCATCGGATTGAGTCCCTTTCTTTCACGTATTCTGGTAAAATCCCGTGTAAGACATAATCGATGACAGGGAAACGCCAATCTCGTGGCTCAAACTCAACTTGCGTTGAATGTACTTATTTAGTATCCTCTTCTCCGTCGTCTACATCGTAAATTGGTACGAAGAGTTGGTGAGTTCTTACCGTAAGAATTGTTCCGTTTCTGGAGGCTGTGCCAGAGATACTGCTAATGCTGCTAATGCGTCCGCGTAGGCATTCTGTAAGCGTGGAATGTATTCGATGAAGAATCCTTCAAACAATTCCGCCATCTCAACGGCCATCTTATGGTAGGGTATCAAATCCTGTTTTCTGACCTCATACTCTTCTTGAATCTGTTTAACTACCAGTTGAGAGTCACCGAAAGCTTCAAGGTACTCGACCCCCAACTCTTTAGCAAAGTTGAGTCCAATAAACAGCGCGTTATACTCGGCTACGTTGTTTGAGCATGGCTCGGTCAGCGAGTAGGCTCGAGGCATCACATGTTTTCCCGAGAAAACTAAGACAACTCCAACTCCGGAGGAAATCTTAGAACATCTAGGAGCACTTGCTACATTAGTTACTCGAGAAGCACCGTCGAAGTACAAACATCATACATGTTGATGGGAAGTTACGTTGGCTTTGTGAGTTTCATCCGGCAGATCGTCGTATACTTTGGCGGTATCCGTAGTTGGGTTAGCTACCAGGAGATCACAAATAGCTTGTCCTTTAACTGACTTTTATTGTTTAAAGTGTAGGTCGTATTAGGACAGAAGCAGGGTCCACTTTCCTAACCGTCAATTCATGAAAGATGGTTGCATCATGAATACTCGGACTGGGTTAACATTGGAAATGACGTAAATAGTCTATCCTGCCAAGTAGTGTCGCATCTTTTGAATCACAAATACCAAGGCGAGACACTCCCTTTCAATCATTAGATACCGGGATTCAGCACCTACAAGGGTCTGGCTTAAGTAATATACTGCTTGTTCGTGACCGTTATGATCGTCTTGTGTAAGTAATACACTTAACGAGTGGCTCGTCGCCTTGACATAAATCAAGAACGGTTTGCCTGATTTTGGTGCAATGAGTACAGGGGGTTTCGAGAGATGTTCTTTAATATTCTCGAATGCTTTTTGACAAGCATCGTCCCATACGAATGATACACCCTTCTTTGTGAGCCTGGAGAATGGTTGACATTTCCCCGAAAGGTTCGAGATGAACTAACGGATATAAGCCAACCGTCCTTGTAATCCTCTGAGTTCCTTAAGGTTTCTCGGGGGTTGCAACTCATTAATTTTGCCTTCACTTTACAGGGTCAATGTGAATACCCTTATTAGTGACGACGAATCTAAGGAATTTGCCGCTGGACATTCCGAGAAAAGATTTGGTAGAATTCATTTTTAATTGATGAGTCCGCATCAGGTCGAACATCGTCTTCAAGTTTTTGATGTGGTCATTATTGTCACGACTTTTCACGACTAGATCGTCAACGTAGCATTCGACAGTCTTCCGGAGATGCTCCTGGAAAATTTTTGACATAGCTCTCTGATATGTGGCACCTGCGTTCTTTAAGCCAAAGAGTATAACCGTGTAGCAGAAAACGCCTTGGGATGTTCTGAACGCGGTATGCTTTTCATCATATGGATGCATCTTTATCTGATTATAACCAGAGAATCCGTCCATGAAGGACATTCTCTCGAACCCACACGTATTATCGATAATAACATCCGTAATGGGAAGAGGGAAATCGTCTTTCGGGCATGTGGTGTTAAGATCATTCATCGACCGACACTTGTAAAGCAGATGTTGACGTGACCACCATCTCGTACTTGGCCGCAATTATCATTCTACCTTTTTACCATTACTATAAATAGGGGTACTATTTTCCAACAATAAGGTAAGCAATCTCTCAGAATTCTTATCCACTCCACTACACTTAAGAACTCACACAGTTCATCACTTTTCCACTCAAGTCCATCACTGACTTGATCGTCGGAGAAATTACTGGGGAACTAGTCCTCGTCCTCTTACGAGTTGCTATTTGTGAAGGAAGAAGCTACTCAACTTAAAACCAGATATTCAGAGAAGTTTGCAGCCCCTAATCAACTTCAGCCACATTACATTATCTGTGTGATTATTAACATCAACAGTTCGAATACACCAACTTAGTGAACTTTTTTTACTCCTTTAAAAGTCAAAAGAATTAGTAATTGAGGGTCTATGCTCATCAATTGAACTACAAGGATCTACCCGCCTCCCCCAGTATTTTAAACACTTTTAAGAGTAAAAAAAATTCACTCAGAAGTCAATTCACGAAAATAGAACTACTAGGATCTTTTTACAAGTGGGTGATATTACAAGGTTGTTCACAAATTAACCCTAAATTTTTTTGACCTCAGATGGATCTACTCCACTCTTAACTCAAAATTCAAAATTTACAAGAAGCTCCCTAAAAATATGAAACTTAAAAATAACCTCCTCAAAAATTTGTCAATTATAAAAAAACCCATACACAATTCTAATTAACAAAAAACTTCTTGCACAAATAAAATCCTACAAACAAACCCATGAAAATGCTTAGAATTTGCAAAAAAACATCCAAATAGTCTAAAACTACAAAAAAACACCCAAAGAGAATCTCAAACCTACAAGCAGTAATTGAAAAAAGTTCAGAGTTACATACAACCATGAAAAAACTAGAATTTGCAAAAAACATAAAAGTTCTAAAATACAAAAAATATCCTAAATTTTTTTGATATTTATAAAAACACCCTCAAAAGATAAAAACTTTACAAAACAAGTGTTTTTTTTGTATATTTTTAATTTTTGAGGGTGCTTTTTGAAATATTCTAAATATTTAGGGTGCTTTCCATAAATTTAAAATCCATATATTTTCAATGTACTATTTGTAAGTTTGAAATTTTTAGTGTTTTTTTGTGAATTTGCAAAAAGCATCCTGATAGTCTAAAACTACAAAAAAACACCCAAATAATCTCAAACCTACAAGCAGTAATTAAAAAATAGTTCAGAGTTACATACAACCATGAAAAAACTATAATTTGCAAAAAACATTCTAAAAGTTCTAAAATACAAAAAATACCCTAATTTTTTTGACATTTATAAAAACACCCTCAAAAGATAAAAACTTTACAAAACAAGTGTTTTTTGTAATTTTTTTAATTTTTTAGTGTGCTTTTTGTACTTTTTTTAATTTTTTAGTGTGTTTTTTGCAATATTCTAAACATTTAGGGTGCTTTCCATAAATTTTTTTAAAATTCAAAAATTTTCAATTTACTATTTGAAATTTTTAGTGTTTTTTTGTGAATTTTTGGACTTTTTTTTATAATTTCTAAACGTTAGGGTGTTTTCTACAGATTCCAAAATTTTCAAGGGCTGCTCGTAATTCCTTGACTTCAATGTGTTGTTTATAGCTTGAGATTTTTAGGGTGTTTTATGTAAATTTTGAATATTGATCTCTTTTTGCAATTTTTTAAAATTTCAAGTCATTTTCTTCAAGTTCCAATTGTTTAGGGGTTGTTTGTAATTCTTATATATTTAGTTTACTATATGTTTGTTTGAAATAGTTTCTTATAAATTTTGAAATTTCAATGGTTTTTTTTGCAATTTACTAATCTTTCATGGTGTTTTGTGCAAATTCAATAATTTTTAGTGGTTGTTTGTAATTTTTAGATTTTCTAATATCGTTTCTATATAGGTTTGAGACTACTAGGGTGTTTTTTTGTAAAATTTGAAATTATAAGGGTGTTGTTTGAATTTTTTAACTTTCAGGTGTTTTCTGTAAATTGCAAGAACTTTCATGTTCTAGTTTGCATGTTTTTAATTTTTAGGGTGCTATGACAAGTTTGTATTTTTTTAGGGTTCTTTTTATAATTTTACATTTCTGATGGTGTTTTTTAGGTAATTATCTATTTTAGAAGTAATATTTGTAATTTTTTTTATTTTAGCGGGGCTTTTTACAAGTTTTAAAACTTTTTTGGGTTGTTGTAATTCCACGTGACTAAATAAACTTGCACCGTTTTTAATTCTACTCCTTAACTTGTTAAAATTTATCTTCATACGTGGTTAAACTTTTTAACTTGATACAAGTTTAACGAGATACTAGACATGAATAAAGTCAAAAAAAAAAAAAAAAAGCTTTATCAAGATAAAGTCTAATCCCATCTATCCTTGCATTGAACGAACCCTAAAAACACGATGTTTTTTGGAAACCCGAGGTCATTAGGTGGAACGCGTTATGTCTCGTGCTATGCGGCGTTTTGTGTAGAAAATTGCTTCCTTCTCCAAATTTTGTTCAGCAGCAACATGCATCCTAACATGATTGACATGATTTTTATTTGGATACGTGGACCCGTCACGCGTAATTAAGCGAATTAAGCAGCAGGGTTTGGCCCACAAAACTCTGCATATATAAATACACGAAATGAAATGAAAATTACGGGCATGCTTCCACAGTCGGCAGCCGCCCAATCGCCGCAGTTCCCGCCATTTCTCCATTTTCGTTGCGGCCAACGCATCAATAAGCCTTTTTCTCGTTTTGATTAAGTTACATAGCTAACTCATGAACGTCAACCCGTATAATATACAATGAGAAACCGACAAATGCCGAAATCAAAGTACATAAGATACACTTGTTTTCAAGTAAAGGTTCTACGACACTAGTTCTTGATTATTCTTTGGTCATGCTTAAAGAGATTAATTTAGCACTGTGTATGGACATTTGTCTTAGATCATATTTAACTAGTTATATCCTGGCTTATTTTGTGATCATGGAATATTCAAACTTATATAGTCTATAAAATGAAACTGTTCTTGTTTATGTCACGAGGTTGATACGTGATTTAGGAGGGTTAAACTCAATTTTTTTGGTCCCTTAATCGGCTTTTATGGTTGATTCTCCTGGTTTGGATGTTTTGAGCTGTACGCAGCAACATAGATAACAAAGGTTAAAGGCAGAGGAGGTTATTTCCTCCGGCTTGCCCTCCGATGCTCATGTCGGTAACTGTTTCTAGTTAACTTGAAGAGAAAAACATAGTATAGTCTTGTTGACTTATTGTGTTAAAATTGCATACCCTGATTTAGTGGAAATCTTCATTATTTATAGTGGTTTGTGGGGAACGTGAGTAATTTCAGCCGAGTCATGTGTGCAGCATTGGTTCAGATCCTACTTTGCACGTGACGGCTGCTGATTGGCCGAGTCGCCTTTGCATAGTGGTGGGGCTATTGGAGTAATGGCGTGTTTGAGGAGCTTTGAAAGCTCTGGCTCGAAAGGTCATAATGACTGACGCGAATTAATTGTTTGATGGCTATTGAGCGGCGAAATGTGGGCGCACACTGTGCAATGTGACCATTGATGACGCTTGTTAGACTGTTCCACTGTTCGAGATGCCTTGTGTCAAGTCTGAGTGGAGTTCGCCTTTCATCTCGAAGTCAGACATCCAGTAGGATCCGGGTCGGAAACGTCTTTCGTCTCGATCTGTATTGCGAGACGAGTTGGTCGGCTTATCACCTGAGCTATATTTGCGGGTGCTTTGAGAATTAGCCAGTTGATTATCATGTGGTCGCACTTACTGGTCTTGGTAATTTCCTAGGTATAACAGTTCCTCTCGTGCTTTGTTTGTTTTGGGAACTCGGTGTTGGAATAGTTCAAAAAGTGTAATTATTTAAACAGAAAGTAGGTAGTTAAGTATTTTTTTAAATCAAATTTGTTCTTAAAAGGCCTATTTACCTTCCATTTGACAGGTCAATAATTTGATGATGTTAACTGTATATATTGTCCTGTAACCATTAGAAAGTGGCCTGTTTCTCCATACGATGATAGTTGCCAACTTATGTACGGATGGCCACAACTCACAAGAATAATTCGACTACACCAATAGCACCATATCATTTCTATATATGAGAAGTCTACGAATTAAAATGCAAGATTAGCTATTTTTAATATATTTATTATTATTTTATTATTTTTATTTTGAGAGAGAGAGAGAGAGAGAGAGATTAGCTAGACATTGACTTAGTGAAAAAGAGATTTCAGAATAACTCAACTGAAATTCAATGACTGATTCTTTGTCAAACAAGACTCGACTCCATACAAAATGAAACCTTCGGCCACTTCCAAAATCCAAAAATGGACATGAGCGCGCCTTAATTTGTTCCATTAAAAAATAACAAAACAAAAATATACAAAATAAAAATATCTACCGATACCACCAACAATCATGCCGACCACAGCGATCAATCTAACCTTGCATTCACACCAAGTAACCTAACGTGCCCTTTCGGCCTTCTGATCCGCTGTCGACAACCGAAGC
>NC_033796.1:73971375-74004850 GCF_001876935.1 Asparagus officinalis
CCTCCGCATTGCGAGCTGGAGCGTCTCCTCGCTCATATTGGCAAAGCACATCCTAAACCACCCCGGCTCCTCACAGTGGCACGACGATCCGGGGCTAACATTTAGTCCCACATCGAACAAAATCTTCTTCCATAACTCCCTCTCTCCATCCAAAGTGCTGGACTTCAGCAGGTGTCTCATGTCGACCCAGCAGAAAAGGCCCGCATTGCTCTCCAAGCAGCCCACACCGGCCTCCTGAAGCCCGTAAACGAATTTCTGGTGTCTCTCCTTGAGCCTCCTCTTGTTTTCGACTATGTACTTTTTAGTGAACCCTTTGTCGCCGAGCATCGCTGATAACAAGTACTGTGTCTGCGACGACATGAGCCCGAAGCTTGACATTTTTGTCACAACTAACTGATTATTTGTATAGACTGCACCGACGCGAAATCCAGGGAGGCCGAGGTCTTTAGAGAGACTGTAGACTATATGGACGCTGTCGGATAATTCGGGTCTACCCATCAAGAGCTCCGCGACACTGATGAAGCTGGACGGAGAGTCGAAGTTGGTGCCAGAGTAGATCTCGTCGCTGACGAGATGGATGTTTTTGGACGCGACGAAGTCGAGGACAATGTCGAGTTCAGGTCGGGTTAGGGTCGTGCCCAGCGGGTTGGATGGGTTGGTTATTAACACGCCCCGTACTCGTAGTCGACGTTTCGTGGCGAGTTTGTGTGCGGCTTCCAGAGCGGTTTCTGTGATGCGGAAGTCGTTGGAGCTCAAGCAGTGGATCGGGACAATCTCGACTCCGGTTCGCCATTTGAGATCCCGATCAAACCTGAAATTATAAATAAAAAGCAAAAACTATTTTTAGTAAAGCTGGACAGAGTGTTGAGAAAATTTATTAACCGGATCGAGGAAATAGATCGATATGGATGCAGGTGATGAGAAAGTACCCTGGATAGTACGGGGTTGGGACGAGGAAAGCGTCGCCTGCGTCGGCAAGGCAGAACATGAGAGTCTCGGCGGTGAGGACCAAACTGTTCGGGTCGAACGTGACCTTGTTGCCTCTCAACTCAGACATGAACTCTGCTAATGCCTGAAAATATGTGTGACGCCGCAATTTTAGTCGGAGTTCAAGAATCTTTGTTCGTTAGGATATTTTCAGTTCGCTGTGCAGAATCAAGCTGGGTTATCTTATATTTTCAGTTGGCCTAGATGCGGGGGACAGAGCAAGGAAGTTGCTGCTTTCAGCTAGTGGTCACAACTGTCTAATGAACGCGAACCACTAAAAGCTTTTTACTAATTACACGAGTCAATAATTGCTGATGAGCTATTAATAACTACTTAACTAACTAATCTAGCTTCGTTAAATTAATGAGCTTACATTTTTAAAAGCTGGCAGGCCGTGATAATCCTGGAACAGAGCCATCTCTTTGAACACAGACGTGCCGTTGTCCCTCTTCAACTCGGCAGCCTCAGGATTGCGGTCGAGCCAAGATTCGAGAAGATCAAAAGAGAGCTACAACAAAAACAGAGGGGGGGAAAAAATTAGAACAATGTTGATTATTCATAAGAAACATAGACAGAAACAAAGCAGAGGGGGAGAATAATGCTAACCTGGTTCTCTGCAAGACCCATTTGAATAATTCCTGAAGGATTAAGATTTGGGTGATATGGGTTTTTTTCATACTCTTGCCAACCGAGGAAATAGGATGAGTCCTGCCCATGAGTGTTGCACGTAGCTTTTCTTGATAACATGTTTGGTAAAGCAAAATGTGTAATGGCTTTTGATACCAGGAGTGATAATAAGATAGAAAATGAATGAGAGAGTTCGGTTTGGTTTGGTGGTGATTTAGGCAGGAGAAGTTGGTGGTATATATAGAGTATCATCTAATTAAAATAATAATGATATAACAAAATTATTTTGACCAACATAAGAGAGTTAATTGAGTTTTTTAATTGGCGCTGTCAAGATACATGAAAAGGACTATTTAGGAGACAAAATACTCATTTGCGCCGACAAACATGGGACTGTGCGAGAGGATTGACACATGCAAATAGAGAAAGCTATGTTAGCATTTAATAAGAATATTTGAAACCACAGTGGTGAAAGGGGGGAAAAGCTCAATCATGAAGGGAAAAAGTATAAAGGGCATCTGGGTCTATAGTATTTAATTTGCACTAAATGATGTTAGTATTTGGATCATTAAAATTTAAAATTCGTATACAACGGTTAAAATCATTGGGGTACATATTTATTGCTACGGATCAATGTTGTATATAAAAAGATTAATAACTACAGAAAAATTTATAATGTGTCATCGTTTATGATATAGCAGAATAGTCTTTTTTTACTTGTGCTTTTATATAAAATGGTAAAATTCTATTTTAATACATAGATTTTTATTTTTATTTTTTAAACTTTCATCAAAGCTAATGATTGTGACAATAATATGAACCTACAATGCATGTCTCAGTTACATGTTATCCAGTCTATGTGTTAGTAAATAGTTGGATATTTTAGATTTTCCTGTTTGACGTCTTTACCGCCACCGGCCATGATCTTTCGTTTTCCTCGTAAGGACAATTTGTCATTTGTGAAAAATTGGCAAATTTTATCAAATGGTCTTTAACAAATTTGGTACTGAATCGAATTGTTCAAGTGCAAATCAAGTAATACTGAGATCATTATTTACGACGATCCGGATGAAATTTGAATTGCATTAAAGCCCTTCTAGCTACCTCCAAATTTGACGAGGCAGCATCTGACATCGTTGGAATCCGTCTAAGGTCCAATTCAATACATTTGAGACTCGGATTATTTACAGTCTCAATCCAACAAATTAAGTCCACAAATTTGCACCGACGGGCCAAAATCAACAATGGATCCCTATCAGCACAGTTGAATTGAAGTTTAACGGATTACAACCAGCTAGACACAAAGTCATCTTCACCCGCATCTTTGCTAGCTGTTAAGGATCCTATCTGCGTCTAATTCGGCTCTTTCTCGAGCTCAATCAATATCGATCCAAGCATACTTTGAGCTCACTTAAAGACACCAAAGATATTCAAAATCTGGATAAGATGTATCATATTGGATAACAATTAGAATATATTTCAAAAATGCACTTCCATAGCAAAATTAAGTTAGCTCACTTTGATTTTAAGTTTGACAGTAGTGGGTTTTCAAATTGATTTTAAGTTTGTATTGAGGGACAGTTTGGTAACACTCTTAAAACTAGATCAAAATTGATATTGGCTAAGTTTTGATAGAACTAGTTTTCTTCTGGTCTAATAAGAATCTAGTCTAGTCTAGATAAAAAAGAGTCGGTTTCAATGAGGGTTTTTTGGTCCAGAAAAATCTAGGTTAATGTTAGTCCAGTTTTACTCAAACCGAGTTATTTTGAAAATAGAACAATCAGCGGTTGGTCCAGTTTTATGAGGGCCCGAAGGGTAAAAACCGAAGAGTTACTAGTTTAAGAATGAAGTGCATACGCGTGGGGATTAAGGAAAGAATGTGATTGGTGGATGACATTGTAGATTATTAATCATGATCTATCAATGTCAATATGACAATGTCAACCTGTCATGTACATGGCCTCATAGAAATGGTAAGGTAATAAATAAATTTAGCCAATTTGATAACCTCTGTTGATTGCTTGTGAGCAAAATCAGTGACTCTTGCTTAGTATTTTCCATGAAAATTCCTATGTTTATTACTCATTGTCTTTTGCTAAGCAAGTAAGCAACTCCTAAATGTTGGCAGCAAGCCCACAAAACCAATTTTTATTTTATTTTGTTTTTACACCTTTTGTTTTTGTTAGCATGGGGATGTTCTTCTGAAAACCTATTTGTTAGATGGTATTTTATGTTTAATTATTTAGCTATTTGGGAAATGAGGCCAATATTCATATTCGTTTATGTAACCTTCATAGTCTCTATATAAGAGAAGTTAAAGTTAGATAAATAATAACTTTGCTTTCAGTATTTCTCTACATGGTATCAGGGCCGACATCTCGGTCTTAAAAAGCTTCTCCGCTCTTTCAAGAGCTTGGGACTGCTGAGGGGATTTCGCCGCAAGCATGACTTCATCCTTCCCATCAGCGGCTTCAGCAACCTTGACTTCAACAATCTCAACCAAAAACTATTTGCATCTTTCGCTGATTGCCTTCAAAAATTTTAGATCTGATCCTAATTAGATCTATATAATCAGATTTATATATATGTGCAACATCGCATCAAATCCGTCTTTGTCAAGAATTTTTTGGTCCGTTCCTTTTGTAGATCAATCCAAGATCTATCCAGTCTGTGCCTTTTATAGATTGGGCGCCAATTTCATCACTCAAGCACAAATATTTAACATTTCCTCACCGACCTACTGGTTGATTTACCTAGGGTTTCTAATAGCTGATCGCCTAGGGTTTCTATTGGCATACTCGTCTAGGGTTTCTATTGGCTTATTTACCTAGGGTATTTCTACTGGCTTACCCACCTAGGGTGTTTCTACTGGCTTACCTTGTTTGTGGAAAAATCCGATGTAAAAGAAATGAAAGAAAAATTGACTTGTATTCTCTCAAAACCGATTACAATTTGGATTCCGATTACAAAAGAGAGGAGAACGAATTTGGTTCTCCCCCTTTGTTTAAAACTGGGTTCTTCACGGTGGCGATGGAGTGCCTCCCTCGAATACTTGCGTCGAGTTTGCTCTCCGTTGACGATCCGACCGTCTTGATTCACTGGAACGATGTCTTCTCCTCACGATTTGACGTTGTGGAGAACTTGCGTGGAAAGTTTAAAACTCTTGATGAGTTGATAACTCTGATCGATTTTGAAACTCTTGAAAAGAGTTGATTTGAACCGAGAATCGGTTCTCAAGCCAAGGCCGAAGGCTTCAAGGAATGCTCCAAAGGATGAATACCGATCTCTCCCTTTGCTGCCAAGTCCCAGATCCGAAAATGCCAGCCTGAACTCCATTGAGTTTACCCATATTTATAGGGAATTAAGGGGTGTAACCGCCCCCCTTAATTCTCTCCATAATGGGATTGAGAGGGGTGTAACCCCCCCTTAATCCGCTCCTAAGTGGGGCGGAAACCCCTCAAATCGTGGAGGAAAAACGGTTCCTGTAACCGTTCAGCTCGTGTTTGAACGAGTCAAACGCCCACGTTGGCGTTCAGGATCCTAACTCCGTATTTTAGACTGGAGACGCGGAGTTGGGTACCCGCTGGGCATTGAAAAACGCAGGTCCGACCCTAGCATTTTAATGTTGTAACGCGGGTCCGACTCCAGCGTTTTGATATTGTAACGCGTGTCCGACTCCAGCGTTTTGATGTTGTAACGTGGGTTCGACCCTCGCGTTTTACTGTTGACACACAGGGACTCGCGTTTTACTGTTGACACACAGGGAGGACCTCCGTGTTTTGGTGTTGATACACGGGGAGGACCTCCGCGTTTTGGTCTTAGAGCGCGGTGATGAGTTCCGCGTCTTGCTTTGGAGAGATTATCAACAAGTAATCTCTTTTGTCATAGCGTTGCAAAGATCATTGTCTTGTAATCTTCGTCTTGTCTCCTTGAGAATATGAGAGTCGTCAGATTGTAACTCCCGATGTTGATTGTGGATGTTGTTGAACTAGAGCTCTCATCGGTTATCGTGAAGGTCGTCAGATTGTAACCTTCAGCGATCTACGTGAAAGTCTTCAAATTGTAGCCTTCTGGAAGTCGTTAGATTGTAACTTCCATCATCGGTGTTTGATGGGGGATAAGCTATCTATTGTGATTTTTAGACAGCCTACATACCTGCCTAGAGTTTCTACTGGCTTACTCGTCTAGGGTTTATTCTCTCATTGATATGTTCTTATATAGAAGGTTTTCTATTTCCTGTTGGTAAATGTAGACACTAAAAAATACTAAGGAATAAAGCAAGGTTAAACCTTGTTACAAGCATGACAAGGCTCGTCATCATAATAAACCTCATCTCAGCCAACGAAGCCCATTATGATGATGAACATCATTGAAGATGAAGTCCATCCGCAGACGAACCTCATCAAACGACACCTCACCCCTCAAAAGACGAACTTCGTCATTGAAGACGAAGTTCACCCAAAAACGAAGTTCATCATTGAAGATGAAGTTCACCCAGAAACGAAGTTCGCCATTGAAGATGAAGTTCACCCAAAAACGAAGTTCGTCCAGAAACGAAGTTCGTCATTGAAGACGAAGTTCATCATTGAAGACAAAGTTCGTCCTGAAACGAAGTTCGTCATTAAAGATGAAGTTCGCTGTTGTCATTATTGACGAACCGCGTGCATAGCCGAACATCGTCTATCATAATTTTCAGAGGTTATATTTAAGGAGGGTTAATGACCAATAACTCACTCATTTAAAGAGAGTTAATGACCACTAACTCACCTATTTAAGGAGAGTTAATGGTCACTAACTCACTCATTTAAATGAGAGTTAATGACCACTAACTCCCTCATTATAAGGGGAGTTAAAGCTCATTAACTCACTCTATAATGATCCTAAGCCTATAAATAGGCATGATCAACATGAAAGGGAGAGGAGATTGAGAGGCTAGTCAAAAACCCTATCTCTCCTCCACTCTTATGGATCTTCATAGATCATCAGCTAATCATTTGGCCTTGGAGTGTTGAAACTCATAACAAGCATGACGAGAGTCATTACAATGACGGACCTCGTCTCAAACAACAAAGTTTGTCGTTGGAAACAAGATTTGAAGCGCGTCAATGAAGACAAAGTTCATCAGTGAAGATGAAGCTCGTCAGACTTGCCTCATAAGACGAACATCGTTGTATATTAAGGCTTGTCCGATCTGACGAACCTTGCAATGCAGCGAGGCTCGTCATCCATAGAAGATCCAGCTGTAACGGCTCAGAAGACTTAGTCAGCCACATGGGCTAAACTTCAGCAACACGTTACGCCCCATTAACCAACATGGGTTGAATTGGAGGAGGCAGTTACGCCCTCTACCCACAATTTTAGCACGTCGGTTACATGATAAAACTCTATAAATAGTCGCAAGCAGCTATAAAGAGGAGACTTTATACTTCTGGAGGAGTTTTTGACGATCGGGTGAAGAGAGATTAGTGTTTGCATCTTCGTTATCTAAGCCACCATCAGAAGCTTTTGTGATCTTATTCTGACCTTCAACGGGAAGCAATCTTGGCTTGAGCATCGAGAGAAGCATCCTTTCGCCATCAAGAACCCACTTTTAAACGAAATAGAAGTCAAATTAATCTTCTCTTCCTCTGTAATCGAGAGAGAGTATGAGTGATTGTAAGGGATTCATATTAAGTGGTCGAATCTAATATTTAAAACAAGAAATCAATCAAACTTTAATTTTTTGACACTACAATAAATAATCTACTTTTCACAAAAATGAGGATTTGTTGATTATGTACTTATCACAAAAATGTCAATTTTCTAAAAATTGACACCATTGCGTGAGTTTAGGTTTCGACCCATAGGTGCTCAACCTGCGGGGACAATGTTAGAAGTAATATAAAACTATAATACTTGACCATCAGTAAAATTATAATGCTTGACCCTTAGTAAAACTTTGGAGTTTTGGTATATTGCTTAGAGGACTATCATATGGTATCAGAGCCAATCCTGTTTTAAATCATGCGGGCCACAAATTTAATACAGATTTAAAAAATGTTACCGCCAGTGAGTCCAGGTTTCAGCCTTAAAAAAGGGGTGTTCAACCCAACAGGGCATGCTAGAATATAAAATTATAATTCTCAAGCCTTGCCATAAACTTTGAAAGTTTTGGTCTAATGGTTAGTAGGACTCAATTTAAGATGATACTAGAGCAACCTAGATTCAAACCTCACCCTCCACGAATTTAAAACAGATAGGGATGTTGCCCAATTACCCAAATATCTAAATTGTTAAATATATAATATCATCTAACGTTGTCCCTTTCACTTCAAATCTTAAATTGACAACTCTTACTGGATACAGATTCTCTCCACTATAAAAAATAGTGGAGGGACATTACTTTTATTTTATCACAGTTATTGTTTTATTTAAATGATAGTTATCATTTGTCTTTGTCATAGAGATCGCTATATTATTTTTATCAGTTAATTTTTATTTGATGGTTAAGATTAAGGTCAATATTTACCTGATATGTAGAGGAGAAAATTCAGTGGGCAAATAGCTCCTTCTTTTCCTCTAACCTTTTTCTTCTCATTTTTGGCTCCATTCTCTTCTCTCCGTCAAATTTCTTGTTTTTGTTTATCCCCTCTTTGTTTTTTTCCTCTATTTTCTTTGAGGTCATTTTCTTCACTTATTGCGGCTCTAGGAGATATTAGAGTAATTCATAATATGTTATACATAACCTTTTGGGTTAAGAGTAATGATAAGTATACTTATATTACTGTTGTACTACTACACAAAAAAGAGAGATACTTTCTTGTGATTTGTAAAGAGAAATTAGTATAGTTTTTATTAACTCCCACTTCTTTGTGTAGAGGACTAAAACAGTAATAAGTACACTTAAGTATTTTCCTTTGGGTTAAAATTTCTTTTAACATGTACTTCAAATTTGTAAAATGGTCACTATTGATTCTCTCTCTGAAAATACGCATTACTCTTTGATATGTCTAACTACTGACTTTCCAATTTGGAAACTTTGAATACTAATCTACCAAAATTAATCTCATACCTGGGATCATTATAGAGGTTTTGTTGTAAATCCAGGAAGCTCATCAAAATGTTTTGTTAAACTCTTGTTAGTGAAACATCCAAAAACTAAGACAAGCCCACATGCAAATGCTTAGCTTCTTCTTTCCCCAGATGTGATCTTGCTGCGCAAACGGCCGTCGACAAACGCCGCAAGAAGCCGACCACGACTTAATCCTTGGATGCGAGCTCCCAACATTGCTGCATGCAATCGAACCCACATTCTGCCCTCAAGTTCAACTTGGCTCGATCCTGCCTCCCATGTGGCTAAGCAGGATTGGGCCATGGAGCCCCTCCCATGGTCTTTGCTCATCGGTCGAATCCGGTGGGGCCCGCTTCAGGGACCTGATGGACGGGTGAATGTAAACTATGGGTGACACCTAACATGGTGTTGCATCCTTTGCTAACCCTCGCCAAGACCAACTTTGGTGAGACCCAGACTTGGGAGTCATTTCCTCCTACTTGATGACAATAGTCCTGGGTCTTTTATAGATATTTTTAACCAAAAAAAAAAAACTTAGATAATGCCCTTCTACTAGGTAAAAGAAATTCACCAAATCAAGTTTCAGACAACATGGGATCCAAAAGAATATTCGAAAGGCGATTCTTGTATTTTCACAATATTTTAATCAAAATCTAATCAGAAAATAGGTGCAGGCGGTTGACTGTAACCGGAATTCTCTTTAGAGCGGTTTTTATACAAACCGAACTTGAAAGATGATTCTTGTATTTTCACACCTATTTTAAAGAAAGGTGGTTTTAGTGGGGGAAAAAACCTCACGTACGCCCAAAGCCCTACCCAACTCCTCCTTTATTTCCGTCAGCCTCCTCTCCTCCTTCTCGTCTCTGTTCCGCCGCTTACAAAAAAAGAAAAAAAACGAAGAGAATCTGAATCGACGGAGACACGGCTCTATTCCGCCGTCTCTATTCCGTCAGCCTCCAACTCCTCTTTCCCGTCTCTGCTCCCATCATTCAGACCACCCCCGCTGACTCATCCTCCAACAGTCCGATCCAGTCACCCAAAAGACGGAGAGAATTTGAATCAACTTATCGACGCCGACGGCCGATCGGTCCATCAAAGAAACACAATCAGGTAATTTTTTTTAATAAATAATTTTAGGGATTTTTTGGACAGAAATTTGGGTTTTTGATGTTTTGCAATGAAATTAAGATTTCTGATTTTGAATTTTAGCTGAATATTAGTTGTTGAATTAGGGGTTATGATGTTTGTGCGGTTTCGTCTAGGTTTTTGTTTTGAAACTAAAAATTAGATTTGATTTAGCTATTTGGGTGGCACAGTTATGCCTTCTGACTAGTTTCTCACGGTCTCTATAAGTTTAAAAGAAGCTTATTAAAGTTGAAAGATAGAAAGATGAAATAATGTTTACTTGTTAAAAAGTTCATCTCCCTTCTAGTCATCTAAAACTCGAAAATTCTGATGGACGATAATATGATATATTTCTTTTTGGTTTTAATTATAATCTCAATTTAACTTTGATTTGATGACATTCATATTATTGAATTGCTATCTAGATTAATTGTTTGATTATTTTAATAATAATAACATTGCTAAATCTTCGTTCTGGCATCAGTTTAGTTGATTGTTGTGATTTCATATATGTTATCTTCACACTACCATGTCACAGGATTGATTGAATGGGTTGACAATGATATCAATTGAAAACGAATACTTGGAGAAACTCGAGTATGATGACTTAATTGAAGAATCCGCTTCAAAAAATTCAAGGAGAAGTGTTTTTCTTTGAATTAAATTGTAGCACAAATGTAATTTTTTCTTATATGAATATTGATTTTGCAAGAGAATATTATCAGTTTGAGCCCAATATAGAACGCTAAATGATATTATATGTATTCATTTTTATCGTTATTGTTCGTACCAAATTTTTAATATAAAGGACAACCAAAATTGGATTGGGCTAGAGCAACCCAAACCTCAGGGCCGGCCCTGGTTAAGGGACAATTGCATGAGGCGAGAATTGGACTTGCGAAATTTTAACTCCGCTCTGATTGCACTTCTTTTGTGAATCCACACGGGGTTGGCCTGTTACAAACGAGGTGGGTTAATAATAATGAAATTCCCATTAACAAAATATATATTTGAAACCGATTAAGATCAGTTTGTCGTGGGTGTCACTAAAAAAATTCAATTTTCAGTAAAAAGTGTTTGTTTGCCCCTAGTTTTTCCGGGTTGGCCCATCGTACAATTGGGACGTATTGGGCTTTTTCTAAAAGGCCGAAAACAATTTCGGCGAGAGGGGCTGGATAATTGGGAATTCATTATCAAAACTTGTAGACGGAGACACTCTAGTGAGGAGACTGAATCAAATCAAAGAAGGACCAAATTCTTTATTTCCGGGGAAAGGGCCAAAAAAAAAAAAAAAAACCTAACAGGAAACTAAAAGATGCCCATGTCTGTTAAAGGAAGAAGAAGATGAGCTCCCATAATAATAATAATAGTGACAATAATAGTAATTTTAATAATCCATGGCGGCAGCAAGCTCCAAGTTCAAGAGAGGAAGAAATAGTAGCGAAGGCGTGGGGGGTTCTCCTCTTTGGCATCATTGGCGCCACCATCACCACCTTAGCGGTCCGTACTCTTTTTCTTTTCTTGATTTTTAATTCAAAATTTCGGAAAATTTTCGTGTAGACCATTAATTTACTCCATTTCATCGGGAAATAGATGATTCAATTTTAGGGGTTATTTTTGCGCTCGTTGTGACATTATTTCCCCCATTTTTGGTTATGACGTATGGGTAACTCTAGTCGGTTTTATTTTCAAGGAAATTTTCCGAATTGGGCTCTTGAATGAATTTCTCTGGCTCCTGCTCTTTCAATAGTGTTGTGATCTCTTGCCAGGGCTTGAAATTCCATATTTTTGATTAGTGGATTTTGACCCAAACAGTGTTAATATCCATTCTATGAAGAACAATTTTTCTGAACAACCCATTTCAATTTTTTTTTTAAAAACCGATTCTTTTTTTTATTTACCAAAACCGACCCGATTTTGTGTACCAGACTAATCACCATCCTAAACAGTCAGGGTTGCCAACCCCGACTATTTAGGACGGTGTTAAACCCTAATTAGAAGCCTTAAACCCTAAAAATTAATGTCCTAAATAGTTGGGGTTGTCAACCCCGACTATTTAGGAATGTGATTAGTCTGCTAATCACAAAATCGGGTCGGTTTTGGTAAATAAAAAAAAGAGTCGGTTTTAATTTTTTTTTTTTTGAAATGGGTCTGTTTAGAAAAATTGTTCTTCTATGAATTTATGTACACCATCAAAAAGTAAAGCTCCTAACCCTACCCTCCCCACCCCCGACGCACCCAGCCCAGGATAAAAATAAGGGGCTATTTGGTTGGTTTCCCTGATTATAGGAAACTCATTTCCAAGCACAGATATTGCTTTTCATGTGTTTTTAAAGGTTTCTTAAAATTTATTTGGTTCATCATAAAATAGGGTTGAAAATAGATTACCTCACATATCCATTGTTTGTTTCACAAAAAAAAAAAAAAGAAACTAAGAATAGGAAATATCACTTCTCATTTTATCCGGTTTGGATGGAAGAAGTACACAATAAGAAAAACTAGATGTGCTCACAATGGTGAGATTACCATAAAAAAGAGACATGCACATAATAAAACTTCATACTAATTTCAATAACCAAATTCTAACAACTCTTTAGAGCTGCTATAAAAAATTCCCCATCAAAGCTTTAAAAACCAAATTGACATGCACATAATAAAATTCAAAACCTCAACCTCTGCTCAAATTTCAAATTTCAAAAACTCAACAACCCCATTCCAGCCAAAATGCAATAACTCCAACTCTGGGCAACAGAAATCACATATACATAATAAAATCCAAAACCTAATCCATCCAAAGCAAAAAACACAAATCGCTCATCCTCTTCAAATCAGAAGGAAACCGCAATGTCTATCAAAGGCAATAAACAAGCTATTTCAATGCCAATAGTTTCCACTAGCTAATCAACAAAACTCATATTCTTCCTCCCTTTATGTACCTACAACCGAGCATCTCAACAGAACATAATTGCAGATATTTGAGGGGAAAAGAGAGCCATGAGATAAGTAAAAGTCAATACCTCAACCTTAAGTCAAAATCGCTGTTTAAAATTGAAAAGCTAGAGGTCCTCCCCTGTCAAACTAACCACATGAAAAAAACTATAAGGTAAGAAAGCATGAGCCGATGGCTTTCAGTATTATCAACTACCAGCTATATAGAGAAAGGGAGGCGGAGATATGTACCATGTCATTGAAAATGCCTCAAATGTTCATCAAATTATGAATGTCTAGGTTGCATAATACAATAAATATCCTTATACATGCCTCAAAATAAAATAAAATTTAAAAGAACAAGCCTTGGAGTGTAATATTTGAACGCTCAGATTTTAAAAAAAAGCCTCCATTAGAAATCCTCATTCAAAAACATCATTTTTTAGGTCAAAATACCATGACAATGAAAAAGTCAAAGGAAACAAAATGAAAGCTATTGTAGACATTCTCTTGGCATCATAGCTCAAAATCATCATTATTATAAAAAATAATAGTAAAAAGAATGATAAATATGATTCAGTTTCTAACTTATAAGAATGATTTAATTAAAATCATCATACACATATGTAAGCTCAGAACTTGAAGATAATCATAAGTGACAGCCATCCAATACATAAGTGCCCATGTAGTGCTTGATGCGTAAGAGCTTGATCAATATCATTATAGATAGCCATGCCAATACATGAGAGTTCATGTAGGTTGCTAAATCATAAATATTGATCAAAAGCATGATGCACATCTACGACATACATGAGTTTTAATGCAGGTTGCATATCTTAATATTTTTCATTATCACTATTGCTTGATGACTCAGGTAGTATGAATGCATGAAAGCGTCATGCTATATAAGGAAAACAAATATATTGGCAATCGTTAAAATTTCTAAAATCTAGTGAGTGCTCAGAAAATAACCAACAATGTACAACGATAACCATACCAGTACATGAGGTCTAAATGTAGGTTGCTATCCTTTGAAATTGGCCAAACATCATAGCAACGACTCATGTCGATAGGTAAAAAATCTAATATTTGTTGCTTTTGTTAGAGGATCCTGCAACAACGAACCATGATTATTAGATAAGATATTCAAATTTATAGCCTAATTTTCATACACATGTTCACATATAACTCAAGCATGTTAAGGTACAGTTAAGTAGTGCATCAACATTGATTAATGTAAAAAATAAAATTGTACCTGTCCCATTGACACTCTGAAAATCTCAAATGAGCACAAATTAAACTCATGAAAAATATTTCCTTTATATTATGGGTCTTAGGTATGACTCGTGTTGAAATTAACACTCTCTAGGCATGGCGAACTCAAACAGAAAAACTACAATGGACAATGGTAACAAGACAATCGGTAAAAACTTAGAACAACGCTATCAAAGAACAAGCACTCTGTTTTATCAAGATATACACCTCATTTTCACTAGAGAGATTGGATTCATGAAGTTGACTTAAACAAAACATAGATGATGGATCATCATCAATTAATATGGTAATTAACACATGATGGCAAGATCTTAGGTGAAATTAGAGGGAAGCAACAAGTACACGAATAAAAGGAAAAAAATTCTATACATTAAATTCTATACACAAAATTTGAAGAGATGTTAAATTCTACACAAATGAATAGGGAAAAAAAATTCTATACACAAATAATATGGCAACAGTTTAAAATCTCAAGAACTAGTCACTATTAGCAACAATTTACAAAAGGAAATTCACACATACCTGAGAAAGTAATATTGCTACATTCTAATACATTAAAAGCAATAATTTTTACATGAATTGCAGAATAATTAAAAATTTAGTAAACAAAATAATGCATGTTCCCTCTGTTGGTCCATTTTGGGAATTTAAAAAAGAAGACGTTTTTCATTGCAAATAACAATTGTGGTTATAAAAAAGAAGTAGCTTTTGCATGTGAATGTAAAAACTTACTATTAAAAAATAAAGAAAGAAAAAGAAAAAGAAAAAACAAAAGTATTAAGAAAATTACTTTCAGAGATTTTTGAATGTAGCTTGGTGAAGTTTTCCAGATGGATTAACCCCAAATCAGTTAGATCTTAGAGAGATTAAGCAATCAAGAAGGCAAAGCAACGAATCGACCTCTAAAATAACCCAAATAGAAGACCGCCGAACTAAATAACCCAGATTTGAAGATGTTTTATCGATGAAATAGCCAATTATTTAGCCCAAACAAAGCTTGGGTTTCTATTGAAGTAGTAAGAAAATATTGACAGTAGAAGAGGGATCGATATCGGGTAGGATCGACAAAGGGATCGATATCAATATTTTCCCTCGGTTTTTTTTGGCGGAGAGAGGCGGTGGAAGGATCGAAGGAGAGAGGCCGAAAAAGAAAATGAAGAGGAAAGGAGAGAGATAAGGCGGTGATAATAACAATGACCCTTTTGTTCTCGTTTCCCAGATCATTCCCGCGGTTGAGCTAGCAAAAAATATTGATAATCTAGTTCTCCTTCGTCCCAATTCCTACCTTATACCTAGGAAATGGGGTTTTTCGTTTTTCTGAGCTGGCAGGTGATTTCTCTAAAAATTTTCTTTAAATTTTAGGTTGAACCAAACTGAAGATTAGAAAATCTGATTGGACCTAGATTTCTTACTGTCACCGTGTCAGAGCTGGAAACCTATTTCATCATATTATTTTTGCCAACCAAACAGCCCCTAAAAGGAAAATCATACACATCCGTTGTAAACCAACCCTCTAAAGTAAACATAATGTTTAAAGTATTGATGAACTCTTAACCCCCCCTGACCCAAGAAGTATCAATTTACCTATTATACTCCTTGTACTATGTGCATGAGCTTAGCGTGATCGCACTTTTTGCATTTCTTCGTGAGTTTCCAGGCATAAAAGTTCCCCAACTACTTTCGTCCAAAGCTTTTTATCCTTTATCCTTTTTTAGAACTGGAAAATCATTTTCGAAGTTGTAAAAGCGGAAGAAATGCTTAATAACTATTATCACATCATCAATCTATTAAACATCGGACTATGGGCTAACAAAGTGGCGGCATTGGACACATATACATAGTATAAGGATGATAATACATAAATTGATAATACATAAATTGATACTTTATGGGGGAAGTTGGAAGTTCCACAATACTTTAAAGTGGGGATTAGTCATTTCGCCAACTCCCCCTTTTGCAGAGCACTAGCAAACCCCTCTGCTCATTATTTACATTGATTTTATCACTCAATCCCTGTTTCCAGCCTTTGTCTTTGATAAACCCTGAGTGACCGGTAGTTCCATTTGCAGATTCTGATCCAGAGTCAGTTTTATCAGTCTCATCATGTTACGAATGAGCGTCTGTATTTCTATCGCACCTAGTGATCAAATCAGCCAAAGGCCTGTTTCCAGCTACTCTGCTAAGACCTATAACAGCTTCGAAGGTCTTCCTCTTTTTTCCAGTTAGGTTTTCTAGCAAAAAAGTGATGAAAGGATTATTAACATCTAATAAGAACGAACTTTCAATTTTTTATTAACAAAGTTCTGTTGTCCGTTTCTTCGTTGCTCAACCAGACTACAACATGAGCACTTACATAAGCATTTCTTGGTACAGCATGTTTTCTCCATGCATCCCAATGCCCTATATGTCCATACTTGATCCGGCTCTTCCCATATATTAATAATCTAAGCTTATGTTTCAAAGACTGTCAAATAGCCTTCACAAATCAGACACTTCAGAAGAAAATGGTTTCTTGCTTCTGGCTCATTCCCACACACGAGATTTATCAATGCGAATAACCTTCTATCTAAAATATCTGTACAGTTCAATTTTTTTCTTAACCATCCTCCAATTAAGACTTTCACGTTTGGTGGGAAGTGAATTTTCCCGAGTTGATTTTGATGCACAGTTACCCGACCAAAACAAATCCTCCTGCCTTCCTCATTATAGTGAAACCTGATTCAAACCTTGTAAAAACTCAACCAATTCCAGATTTAAGACACCAGTCAGAGGACTTCTAAAAAATGCGAGACCAAATTTTGTTTAAAAATATCCTTCTTGACGTACTACATCATACACGAAGAAAAAATTCTGATTTTTGTAGTAGATCATGTTGGGTCTAAAATTCTTTCACTACCACTTCATTATTGAAGCTGATCATGAATCAATAATCTCTTGACCCTCTTTTTGTTAAGATTGTTATATTTCTAGTCTTAAATAGTTGAAGAACCCTAATAGTCATATCTACTTCAATAGCTTTTGTAAACTAGAAATGGTTGATCATTTCTCCCTCTTCTACCCCGAGTAAACCTCCACATAAATGACTGGATTTCATATTGCATCCCTTCTCAAAGAATGGTTGAAAAAAAAGAAAGGAAATTTAAACTGGGGAAAAACAAAATGCTTTTAGCCTTTCAGTTGCTCTTAAATGCATATGTATCTGATCTGTTGATCAAACTAGCAGGTCTGTCAGTTGCGCAGGACTGGAGAGTGGTTCTACACAGAGGTACAGTGAATTAGTGCTGTATTCATAATGTAACATGTTTTAATAATATTGGAGGCACTTAAGGAGAGTTGACAAGGCATGACATTAAAATATCAACACGTCTTCAATTCTATCAAATCATGATAGAAGTGTTCTTGATACATGGGAGGAAGTAGGTCAAAATTTAAGGCAGTGTGTCAGCTGACAAAATGAGAGGAATTAGTCTCTCCTATTAGAGGAGAGGTTGCTGTCAATGCTATCTACCCTATTCATTCTATATGATATGTTTAGATATATTTAAGGTTGTGCCTGAACTTCTGACCAGTTAATAAATAATTTGACTGATGAATCGATTTTGACGTAGAAAAGTTCCTTGGGCACCGATATGCTGCAGAAAATTCCGCATTTACGTCTGTCCTTATAATTGTATCGATTATTATTGCACAACAACCTTGAGTTGGCTCTCCATTTTGACCATCCTAATTTAGAAGTCTAGTTGTGTTGGAAAATTTGTTCTCCCCCGTCTTTACGTCTGTCCTTATAATTGTTGATTCCATTGGCAACTTAACTTAATGGGCACCTCATTTATTTTCTTTATCACTTTGAAATCACAACCGGTATGCTTTGCTTTTGATCAATGCTATCTTCAGACACTTCTTTCACAGTTCCCCACAGATATTAGTGCCCAAAATAATAGTTTCCTTGGAATAACATTACAGTATTTGTTATAAAAAAATATTTGCAGGTTGTGTAGTGAAATGGGTTACAATGAACACAGAACATATGGTGCTGGTGCTAAGACCCCACACTAGTCCTTGATCTGGGGGCATCGCTGACCGACTTCTAGATTTTCAATCCTGTTCTCATAGCTGATAGAGTGTCGACATTTATGTTCTTTGTTTTCTTATTTTTTGAAAAAGCTTACACAATATATTACTTGTAATTAAGGTTCTAATTTTATCAGTCACATTCTAGTGTTCTTAATTTATAATCTGATTTTTTTTCTCTTTTCTATTCAAAAGCTGAACAAGTCCCAGTCAAATCAATCATGGAAGAGGGGAGCAAGTAGTTCAGGTTGGGGAACCTACAGAGAAGAAGCATGGAGAAGAAGATATAAACAACGACTACAAGAGGAGTATGAGGAGGAAATGGAGAGAGTGGTCAGTGTCTTTCCCTTCTCAGTATCCTCTTCGTTTCCTCTGGTTTCATTGCCACGTTTATAATGCCTATCTTTACTTCCTTTTTATATGTGATTAGGAGCGTATTAGGCGCATGCAAAGTGTATTCAACAGAGAAAGAAACAAATATAAAAGGAGTTATGAGAGTTGGAGGGAATATGGCCCTGGTGCGTATCAGCATTATCAAAGAGATGACTGGTACTGGCATACAGATACGTCTTACAGAGACCAAAGAACAAATTACTGGTCCACTCCTACAAATACCGGGAATTACTCAATGTCACATCATTACTCAGTCTTGGGTCTTGACAGGTAATTATAAACAGATTGCTTCTTTTTCGCAGAAAGTATTATCTTTCGCTTTTATTTTCTTCAAATAGAAAATGGATGTTTGTAAAGTATAATTATTGACCTCGCAAAAAAAGAAAAAAGGTCATAATTATGAATCTATGACTAGGGATTTATGTAAGCAGCCCTAGAGATTAGCTCAACACTTCTATTTATGTTGTATGATCACTTTTTGCATAATGTCATCTTCACTGCAATTATACACACACCCTGATGAACTGTAGATTTTGTAGTCGGATTCAAATATGTAGCTTATTTTGAGGGGAATAATTCATAACTGGTTATCAAAACAGTTAGCCTGGCAGATTGCCAATTTTTCGATGCAGCATGAACACTCCCAGAAAGCTGTTGTATCTGTTCAAATCAGAAATAATATGTAGGTTATCCTTCTTTTAAAGAAAAACTTGAATCTAAGGGCTTGTTTGGATTTGGAGGGGGTGGAGGGAAGTTAGGGGAACCCAGGGGCAGTTAAGTTAAGGGAAGGGAAGAGAATTTCTAAAACTTGTTTGGGAAATTAGTAAGGTGAATCAAGAGGAAGTTATTTTACTCCGTTTGGAAAGTGTAATAACGGGAGGGGAATGGAATGGAATGTATATAAATTGACAAAAATACCCTCACATATTATTAAGTTATATTGTTGTTAGAAATTAAATATCAAATATGCATCTATTGCAATATATTATTATTGTCATCATCTCCTTCCACATTGTATATCCACTATAAACACAAATCAGAGCTATATAATGTTCCATATTGCACTTATGGCAACATATAAATAGCAATTAATAGATATACATGCTACAACATGAACAAATCCAACTCCATAAAAGTGAAGTGATCATCAGTCAATAATATTAGCTCTCCAACCAATTCAATGTTCCTACAATCAAAAACTTGCTTGGAAGTTCAACAGCACAAGGTGCAAGGAATGTGATCGTCTTCCTGTAAAGATTACATCCGCAAGGGTTAAAAAAAGTGAAATGCATAAAAAGATGAAAATGAAAAGTTTGTGCTTGTCATCATCTCCTTTCACATTGTATATCCACTATCAACACATATTTCCATAAACAATAGGCAAAAACAACTTACATAAAAAAGGAACATAATTCATAAAATCAAAGTTTTGCAATTAGCACATGTTTCTAGCAAAATATGACCACATTCATACTAAGTTTTGCCATAAGCAACACAAAAACAAACAAGTTTGTAATTGCCACAGATAATCAAATTCGGCAATACAACTTACAAAAATAAATAACAATAGATTCTCAAGATAACATCATCATAAGAAGTTCCTTGCGCTCTTCAAATGGACATCCAAGCAAAGCTTTTAGATCCTCTGGATGCTTAGTTAGGAAAAGATACGCTTGTTTAATTTGAGCAGTCTTAACACCAAGTTCAAGCAAATGGTTCCAAACATAACTACTTTTCATTGGAGCACGTTCAAGAGCTTGTATGTATTTATCACCAGTGGATTCAATTGCCTCAGCTATCCTCTGCATACCCTTTATCACCTCCTGATCAACAATAGAAATTTCGTCCTTCGATTTTCTAGTTTTCTTTTGTGAATTTGCAGTTGATTTGGTTTCAGGGGTAATCACATGTTCATCATTGTTGTCATTTGGGTCCTCATCATTAATCCTATCGAAATTCTCTAACAAAATTTCATTTCGAGAAACCATATCATCGATGTCGTCAATTGTATGAGAATCAAAGCCATTGCTTGCACTAAAATCCCTCCTCCTTTCTCATATCTCAGCCGCAGTTTCAGCAAGTTCTCCATTTGCTCTATCAGCTGCAAAAAGCTCCAATAGTCTATCATAGTTTCGGATAGACTTGGTCCTCCATTCAGCAGCTTCTGGGTGAGCCTGAAACAGATTTGCACCAAATTTTAGCTCAACTTTTCAAGGGAGAAAAAGTTTCAGAAAACTTGAAGCTGAAATGGAATTTCAGTATTAGTTTCAGCACATTGCTAACCTGATATGTTTCAGTTTCAGCAGTGTGCTGAAACTGAAACATGAAATTAGGTTTTAGCACACTGCTGAAACCTGATTTCAGGTTTCAGTTTCAGCACAATGCTGAAACTGAATCTCAGTTTCAGCACAATGCTGAAACTAAAATCAGGTTCCACACTACAATGATAATCCTTCTAATAAATGGTATTAATGCGATAAAAAATAAAGATTGTGTAATTTTACCTCGATTAGTCTTCCCAAACCTCAGGTTCCGTACTCCACAAACCCGTGCTTCGATTCCAAGCAAAACCACTTCCAACATTCTTAAATAAATCATAACAAACTGTCCATTTTGTCTTCATATATTTCATGCGATTCTTTACTTTTTCCTTATCAAATGGCTTATCGGGAAAGCTTTCTTTAAGTTCGGCTGCTATTTCATTATAAGTCGTTGATGTAAAATTCCCATCAAATCGGTTTCCCATTACATGTTGATTCAAGTAAGCATCAATTAGCTTATCTTCCATATTATGAGTCCATATCAAAACATTAGCATTCCTACGGCGAGAAGAATCACCTTCCACATTCCTTCTTTTCGACATCCTTTAATTCACACAATAAAATAATGTTAGAAGGAATTAATTATTCACAATTCAATAATTGAAAACTATCAATGAGAGATGACATGAGATCACAATAAATAAACTAACATTCATGCTACCGAATTAAAATGATATTAGTCTAACACTTATCAAGTACAACACAAATGAAGAAGATAACCCAAGTAAAGAGTACAAATCAAACAAACAATAAGCATAACTAAAACAAATTATCGATGGTAATCTTGCCACATAGCAACTGCGATGCCATCTCTTTTCCACTCCCCTCTACGAACATCTTCGTCCTCATCTACATCATCTTCTTCAAATTGATTTTCATTATGTTGCTCATCCCCTTCCTGAAATTCATCATCTGGATCGACTCCCCTTAAAAAATTATGCAAAATACAACAGGCTAAAATGATCTTTTTTTGTGTTTTAACACTGTAGTTTGGTTCATTTGAACTTGCTATAATGAGAAATCTTTTTTCAAGATACCAAATAATCTTTCAATGGCATTCCAAAGTGATGCATGTCTTAGATTAAATAACTCGCGTGGATTCTTTGGTGGATTTCTAGAATACTCTTTCAAATGATAGCGTTCCCCTCTATAGGGTGGAAGTAATCCACTTCGTAACATGAATCCAGCATCAACCAGATAATATTTTCCTATAAAACAAGTTCATTTTGATTAGTAGCTTATTACAAAGACACAATTTTAGGCTTTTCTTTAGTTTTTAATTACCTTGAGGAATCTTAAGTGGAAATCGCCTTTGTAAACCATTTTTAATAATTCTGGAATCAGATGCAGTTCCTTCCCATCCAGACAAAACGTAAGTGAATTTCAAGTCAAACGTGCATGCGACCAACACATTTTGTGTGAGATAGTCTTTCCTACAACGATATCTAGGGACGTCTCGAGGAGAAACTTTTACTCGAATATGTGTGCCATCAATTGCCCCGACACAATCCTGATGTCATAAACATTAATTAAAATCTAATAAATAACAAACTATACAAGATTAGATGTGAAGGAAGATATCATCACCTTGAAATAGGGATAGAACTTTGAATTGGTGAGTATCTCCGAAGGAACTTGTGATCCATCGGGTTGTACAAAAAACATTTCCTCCAACTCTATCATAGCTCTTAGAACATTATGAAAATGACGACTCACACTGTCTCCAGATCGTCCAAATATGTTACTTCACGAGTTGTTACACTGTGTCCCAACATGTATAAAAATTTTGCAACTTGTTCTTCAATAGTAGCCCTTCGAGTTGGTTTAAGCCCACCATTCATCTCTAATATTTCGCATAATTGGTTAAAAGCTGGTGGATTCATTCGAATCATTTCACGATATATAACTCTTTGAGACATTATTTCTCACACAATCTCTTACTTCTTTAGGTTCTTGAGGGTCAATATTTAATCTCCTAATCTTATCTCTTCGATACACGAACCAATAAGCAAATAAGCAAATAGCATATCCAACCGCAATATTACATGTGTGTTGAAATTGGAACCATGCGTCCATTATCTATTCAACAAGTTAAAAATTTTACAGTTAAGACATGGAATTTAATGTGTGTGTGTCTATATATACAGATACATAGTTTTTTCCAATCAATTCAAAATCTAATGTACTTTCTAATAATACTAAAAATGTTAGCAATCTTAAACAGTTTTTGCTAGTAAAAATATCTAAGAAAGAAAAATCCTAATAATACTAAAAATGTTAGCAATCTTAAACAGTTTTTGCTAGTAAAAATATCTAAGAAAGAAAAATCAGTTGAAACAAAAGATTACAATTGTACAATAATCTAGTAGTTTTGTATGAATATAGACTCAAACAATTAAATGGTGATGAATCAGTTGAAACAAATGATAATGGTGATGAATCATGCAAGGAATCACAGAAATATCAATCTCAATATAATTATGAAGTCCCTACAACTCTCAAGGGATTGCAAGATAGTCAATAGGAAATTGATATCCTGTTTAGAGTTCACCTGAGGGGTGTTAGGAACTAACACCCACACTATTAAAGATCCGAATCAGGACTGAGCTGAAAGGCTTACAAAGTTGGTGAATTAGTCCTCAAAATTGAAGAACCAACTAGCCCCAACAACTTGGATTTGGGTTTACCACACACTTATAAGCAAAGAGACAATTAATCCACAAAGCAATCAACTTAGATCTGAAATAAACTCGCAATTAAATATGTCTAGGAAGTTTAGGTTATGAAAACTCCGTTGGAGACCTGTTCACGTGAACAGTAGGCGGATGCAATGCGTGAACAGTAACTGGAGCCGGTGTCCAAGATGGCGCAAGATCGCATGGACAGTGGTTGGCGCAGGATGTGAATAGTTACGGGTTTCTGTTCACGTGAACAGAACAGCAGGTTTTGAATTGAGGTAGGGTTTTATTTGAGTGGAGGGTTAGATATGAGTTCAGGGTATAACAAAATGCTGTGATTTGATTAAAACAATAAAAATGAGCTTCACTTTCGGGCTTCACACTCTCATAGCAATTCACATGCTAATTTAAAAACTCAGAATTATCATATCAAAATAGTTTGTCTATCACTGAGGCATTACATCATTATTTATAACCATAACAAATCAAATCAAAACCCTAAATCATGCTCAAATCTTTGCAAAAATTAAAACTAATATAAAATCCAATCAATTAAAATCTCCAGGATCATGACGAATATATCCAGAATCAATCAATATCATCCAGAATCAATCAATATCCTCTAGAATCAATCACATGTTTCTTTCTCCTGGAATATACTCCATGGATTCCCATCACATAGGGAATTAGTGCTCCTGGTGTTTGATAGCCAGATATGAAAACAGTCTCCAGATGATGTTATCTGTTTGCTTGTCCCCCTCCCTCTCTCCCTCTCTTGTTGTGGGATAATGAGGACCATAAAGCTGTTTGAAATGTGCCACTTGCTATTATTTACTCATTGCTTTTAATAAGCTTTGATATATCCTGGGTGTTTCATATGATTATGATTGTTTTTGTTTTTGTCTATTTCCAGGAAGCAATCTAGCCTGTTATTATTTTGGGTTTTTCCTGGAAACCACCTTAAAATAGGGTCATTATACAAAAACCATCTTTCATTTTCAATTTATACATAAACCACCTTTATAGTGGGGTATTTTCCCCAAACAACCACCTTTTGGTCAAATTTTCATTAAAAAACTGAAAATAACCTTAAAATTCATGTGTAAGGTACGTGACTTATGTCCTAACTATAGCTAAATATTAACAAAGTGAGTCATATGTCTTGAATGTGAGTTTTTAAAGGTATTTTTAGATTTTCAGTGTAAATGTTGACTAGGAGGTGGTTGGATGGAATAAAAACCCACTTTAAGATGGTTTACATACAAATTGAGAATGAAAGGTGGTTTCTATATGACAACCTGGTTTCCAGGAAAAACCCAATTGTTTATTTTTTGCAATAATCTTGTTTATTCCTATTGGATGTAACAGGTTTGACTTATAATTTCTTCTTCTTCGATAGGTCAAGAGCAAAACCATACACAGAGGCAGAAATCAAGGTATTTGTTTCTAGTAACTGATGTTCATTAATGTTCTTTTTCTTTTGATGATTAAAAACTATCTGACTTTGTAAGCTTTTTGGCCATATAACAGTGTGTAGTACCACATAATCCTATTTATCTTTAGACTGAGGGAACTTTGTCTTGTATCATCTCCTATTTTGCTATACAGACTGCTTTCAGAGTAATAGCTATGAAATACCACCCAGATCAGAACAAGGATAATATAGGTGAGTGGTGCATTGGTCCTTTTGGTGTATCCCGGAGATTTATTGATATTATAGCATTCCATGCCAAAAAGGTCTACTTCATTTTTCCGTATAAGAGAGAAATTTGTCATATTTTCTGTTGCAGAGGTTGCAGAGGCAAAATTTAAAGAAGTGATGGCGTCCTATGAAGCAATTAAACTGGAGAGGAAAAATGCCAATTGTTGTTGAGAAATCTACCTGCGGACAGTCCAAAGCGATTTTCCAACCAACTGTAATTTCGTTTCCTTAGCATTTGCTGTGACAGTTTTAACTTTGCAAACCCTTTATCGAACAAAACTTGTGTGTTATGTAATTGTCTATTATACCATCATTTGTAATTTTGCAGTGTGTGTATCTTCGACAACCTCTCTTTCACATGACTCCAAAAGATTATATATGTATGTTAGAAGTATTGAAATATCATGATTTTTGTATTATAGATTTTTTTAAAACATTTAAATCATGATGAATGGAGTAGATTGTTCATTAGAATAGCCCAATCCATGTATCGAGAGTTGCATCTTTAGATTCAATCTAAGGTGACTCATTAGAATTATATATATATACACACACACACACACACACACACACTAGAGTTTATGCACGTGCAATGTACATGGTTAACTACTGTGATTATGTATTTTTGTTTTATTTTCTTACTAAAACTTATTCCTAGGTTACTCTTTGATATTTTTTGCTCACTTTGATTAAGTATTTTTGGTTTATTTTCTTACTAAAATTTATTCCTAGATTACAATTTGATTATATATTTATTTGATGTTTCTTTGAGTAGGTTACACCCAGTTTAAATTTTTATGTTGATAGTTGAATTGTTAGGAGATAAATATAATCTAAAGCTAATTTAATTTTTCATTTCATTTGGATCGGTATGAAACCGAGCTTGACCTGAGGAAGTATGTGTTATGAAAGTGAAAACACTTGAAAAAAATAAAAGTATAAAAGGAAGATGAATAATAAAACCAACGAGCCAAAATGATAGATTTAATGTGGGTTAAAATGAAAAAAATAGTTAATGAAAAAATTCATAAACTAAAGATTAATGTTAACTCTACTACATTTTTATATGATAAAAGTATCGACATATGCATGTGAAAGCACTAAAAACAGTTTATGAAAATCCTTTCTAAAGATTACTAATTTACTAAAAAAACTATTCTATAACAATTCACTAAATATTATCTTTTGTTGCTTGTATTTTATTTTTTATTGAGTTGAGATCAATCCTACTTCATCTTTATCTTTTTCCTGGGCAATTCTAGAGTAGTGTCTTCATCGTCTACATCGACTGTGATATGAGACTAGAGTATGTTATCTTTCCTTAGAGCATCTCCAACCATACCCTCCAAATTTGGCCCTCCAAATTGGAATATTCTAGGAATATTCCAATTTGGAGGGTGAAATTTGGAGGGTTGCTCCAACCCACACCCTCCAAATATTTTTCTTTTTATTTTTTTTGTCAAAGAAGCCATATAAATTAAAGAATGTTGGATATAGTTTACTTCATTGTTAATAATTTATTTTGGAAAAAAAATTTATAACATTATAAAGGTGTCGATGAGAGCTTTAAAATAAACCCAATATTAATACTGCAATACAACATATCATAAAAGAAGAAATTCTAAAATAACAGTGAAAGCATACATCGATAGAACAAGAAAGCAAATATTAACCTCTAATACAACATACTATAAGTCGCAAACATATTCATTTCTTCCTACAGAACCAGCTTCGCCCGCATAGGAAGATTCAAGATAGGGAAGCTCATTTTATGCTTCGAAACACACTAATTGAACATTTATGGCAGAAGCACGGCAATGAAGGAATGTAATTTAAATATTGTAATTTATGCTTGTACTTTTTTATGGAGCGAGTTAAATAGATCCCCGTATTTTAAATTTCATGTCTGATACTTATTTATTTAATTTAAAAATTAATAATTTTATAATAATACTAAAATAAATTAATCTTAGTTTCATTTTAAAGATCTCAACGAGTCCTTTCCAAATATATAATGATTTCAAATATTAGATTAATAATTTTTTAACTATATTTATTTGAAATTAAACATCTAATTTAAATTACTAAGAAGGGTGGCAAAGTAGTAAATTTTAAGAAATCAAATAGTTAAAAATGGCAAAATTGTAAATAAAAAATCATGAATAGGGTTATGGAGAGACCCTCCAAAATTTCTCCCCACCCTCCAAATTTGGAGGGTCAAATTTGGAGATCTCCAAATTTGGAGAGTGGTTGGAGAAGTTCCACTCTCCAAATTTGGAGATTTTGGAGTTTTGGAGGGTGGTTGGAGATGGTCAAAATTCACAAAGAAGTTGAATATATTTCCTATGTTCGACACAAACTTCTGACAATACGGACTATGATTTTTTCCTATTTCAATAAGAATAATTGTTAATTTTATATATATGATTTTTTTGTGCTTTTAATTTATTACTTAAATAAGGTTAGGAGTTACCTCTTTTTTCTCTGCAATGAATTTTTCTGTTGTGCATCCAATAAGAATTCTGCTATGTCATAGTGTTACATTTGCTCTGTCTGTGTCATTTTTCATGAGGATTTGAACTAAATACATTATATTTTTCATTGTTAATTTGTTTTAAATTATAATATTAATATTTAATTTTAATATATTTATTTTATGAAGAAGGGATATCACTTAACATTGGCACTACATCATTGGCGAATCTACAACATTTATCATCTGGACACTTATTATTAATATCTCTATCCACTTTCTTGTTGCAACCTTTGCAAACATAGAATTATTGTTCAACTCTGTTATAAATGGTAGTTATTGTTGGCTTTAAGGTGCGATAGTGTGTCTGTATATTGGTAAATTATTCTTAGGTTTAGTTGTATGAATTTTAGAATAGGTTTTCTAAGATCATACATCTTTCAAATGTTATAATGGTTATATATATTAGTAATTTGAATTTCTGCTGCATTTATAAATAGCCTTAATGGAGATGCTTTCCTCTTGGCAGCTTACTCTAAAAGAACGCTGCATATTAACTTTAAAATGTAATATTTTTTCTTTATGATGTTATATAGATGTCTGCTTGGTTTACTTACTATTCTCTTATTTTTTAGTAAGTTGTATATTTGGACTGATATATATTATTGACATAATTTACGATGACATGCATATATCCTCTATAAATTTGAGACAAATATATGATAGATTTTATATTTAGTGGCATTTAATAAGAATTTTAGTAATAAGATATACTATCTTCATATTTAGAGATCTTGAATTCTAATAGTGCTATTACATCATTATCTTTGATCGTGTCTTTAAGAATTGATCATTCGTTAGTACTCATACCCCTAAATAAAGTCATTCGCAGGGTCATGATACTATATAAGAAAAACAAAATTGACATATTATATTTTTTCCTTATGCAGAGTCATAACATAGTAATTTTTCTTTTATCTTCCATGAAGAATGTTTCTTTGATTGAAACAAAGTTGTTCAATATATTCTTCAAGGGGTATTCATTCGGTGTTTCTTTCATAAATATAATTTATGTTAGTATTAATTGAAGTGATTAATGGACGTTCCGAATTCCATTTGAAATGAAAACCGTTTGATTCTTTTGAAAGATATCTCTAAATTTTCTAATAGTTCTCCATACAAAAATCTTTATAAGTTTTACCTTATAAATATTATTACCATTAGATATCAATATTTATAAATTATAATCAATTAATGTTAAACTATTATATTATAGTCTTTTATCAGTTTTTTGTGATTTAGTTTTCTATCAATTAATGATACTTATGTATTTTTGCTGCTCTAACATATTGGTAAAATTATATGCAGTTACTTTAATTTATACAGTAACATTAATTTTTAATATGTTATATATTTTTTTAAACTTTTATTCTTTAACAGGGTATTATAATATGTTATTATTACTATTTTTTTACTAGTATCAACTTGACTATTTTTCAGATTCTGAAAAGGGATAGTAAACCTTAAATTATAAGTTATATTTATATATCTTAATAAAAGAATATCACATAATTACTCTTTTATTTGCCAAGTTCTAAATTTTTAGCTTTTTATTTTGTGTAATTTTAAACTTTTGATAGTATTTTGTCTAATTTTTAAAATTTTTTGTTTTTTTGTAATACTTTATGTAATAAACTGATACTACAGAGCTATTTTATATATTTTATTAATTTTATTTAAATTGTTGAGCTATAAATAGTTCATGGGGTATTAGGATACGATATAAGTATGATTAGGATATATTATAATTTAATTAAATATTTAAAATAGTACAGAGTAATTTTGACTATGGAAAGTTTTTTCCGAACTCGTGTTTTTAAAGAGAGTATGATTTTTGTTTTCCTTAATTTTTCTTTTTTTTATAATTTTGAGAATTAATTTTCTCTTTAATTTGTTTGGTGGATTTTATAAATATCATATCCATATTATGTACATTTATAGGTCTACGTTGTTCACATGTTTGATCTTTGAGGTAGACATTATTTATCTCATTAATTTATTTGATTTTTGCAAATACGCCCTTTATTTTGTAGATATTTGTAAATTTGACACTTAATAATTTTATTTAAATTTGTATTTTAATTTAAACTGTATCATTATCTTCATACTATGTATATCCAATGAGAATTTATCAATTTATCAACTTACACTTACTTAATGGGATAATATTTGAATTCTAAGGGTATTTTTGTCTACCGAAATATTTTTCCGAACTCGTACTTTTAAAAGGAGTATGATATATATATATATATATATATATATATATATATATATATATATATATATATATATATATATATATATATATATATATATATATATATATATCATACTCCCTTTAAAAGCATGAGTTCGGGAAAATCTTTCTATGAACTATATTACCTTTAGATTTTTTGAATATTTCTCTCTCTCTCTATATATATATATATATATATATATATATATATATATATATATCATACTCCCTTTAAAAGCATGAGTTCGGGAAAATCTTTCTATGAACTATATTACCTTTAGATTTTTTGAATATTACATTGTTATCTTAATCTATTCTAATTATCTTATCTTCTTTGAATTGGTAACCAAATGATTTATTCTATTCATAATGAGACTTAACATGTTATTGGATAAAATAAATACGTTTCATATAATTCAAGTCCTTTACTTATTTTAGTTCGTAGATAAATCTAAAAAATATATGCTAGCAAGCACCTAAAAGTTTTTGGACTTTATAAAAAATATTCTCCAAGTTTTTTAAATTACAAAAACATCCTTATAAATTCAAAATTTTATTAAAGCATCTTGAAAATTATAAATTTTACATATCTCAATTTAGTAAAAAATCTAAAAAATATATGCTAACTAGAAACTGTAAATTTTTTGACTTTGAAGAAAATATCTTGTAATTTTTAAAAATTATAAAAACACCCCTAAAAATTTAAATTTTATAAAAAACACCTTGAAAATGTCTAACTTATAAACATACTAAAAACCTACAAATAATACAAACAACCCCAAAAAAATTTATGAAATTTGCAATACACACACTGAACATTTTACAAATAAAAAATAAAACCATTAAAATTATAAAATTTATAAAAATCCTGATAATTTCTTACCTAACAGTACATTAAAAATATAGGAATTATAAATATCCCTTACATAATTTATAATTTATAGAAAACACCCTTAAAGTTTTAAAAATTACAAGTAATCCTTTAAAATTCAAAATTTATAAAAAATACCTAAAAATTTCAAATTCATTAGTAAATTGAAAGCATAGGAATTATTAATAGTCTATAAATAATTTATAATTTGTAGAAAAGGCCTATAAGTTTAAAAAATTACAAAAATCCTTAAAATTCATAATTTACAAAAAAAACTCCATGAGAATTTCTAACCTATAGACGCTAAAATGAATATGCAAAATTACTAACAACCCCTAGAAAGTTAAAATTTTGTAAAAAATACCATACACCTTTTAAAAGTATAGGTTTAGAAAAAAACTTTTCATGGTAAATATTACCCATAATGTTTTTGGAAAGAACATAACTAATTGAAAATCTATTAAATTTAAAATTTATAAAAATACCCTTAAAGTTTAGTACATTACAAATTACCCCTCCAAAGTTTAAAAATTTTCAATGTTTTTTTTGTAATTCCTTGATTTTAATATAATATTTAATAGTTTTGTGTATTTGTAAATTACAAATTTTAGGGTGTTTTTTCATACTTTTTAAAACTTTTGAGGGTGTTTATTTTGTAGTTTTCTAAATTTTTATTGTTTTTTAGTATAATGCACATATATATCAATTAATGATGATATTAAAGAATAAGTCGTTTTTAAGATTATTAGACCATAGTTCAGTGTGCACATCACTATTCCTAGGCAGTATTATTTATATATGCAAAAAATTTCACACAATCTATATAGCGGTTAAAAAGATTTTGACTTTAATGTACTATTTTTTACAAATTATATTTAATGTGAACCCTTCATATAATTTTGACTGTGGTCATTATAATTTTAATACGTTTGATTGATTGACTATATACGTATATAGACCATAGATTATTTTACTTTCTCACATGAACTAATATTTGGTGCTTAATAATTTAAATTATTATTTTTAAATTCAATATAAAGAGGAGATCTAATAACATTTATTTATTTATTTACTTACAACATAATACAATCTCAGTTCCTATTTTTTACGGGAGATTTATTTTATAGTTACACGTATCAAATTAGTAACTAAAATAATAATTATTTATGCTTAAATTAGGATGATTGTAGTTGGTCACTCACTATAAAGTTTTTATGAAGATATATACTTTACTTTCTATAGTTATCTGCATTGCCCATATATATTTTATAAATTAGCTCTTAATTTGACATATTAAATTACTTTTTCTTTGTAGAAATTTCTTCTTTAACTTTTAGACTGTGTAATCACTATATCACAATTCTAGTATAGAAAGGACCTCACTCTAAATGGCTTTAAGCCAATATTTGAGTTGCACTGAAGTATATACTATTGTTACTATGTGTATATATTTTTTATGAAAATCATGTCAACACTTTTTAAATTGAAGAAAATATTCTAACATCTGATATTATAAAAATTAAATATAGTCAATTGAATGATTAGCAAAAGAGAACTTACATCAGAAAAATGTGAATAATAAGAAGAAGGAAAGGTAATGACATTGCTAACAATACTACAAATTACAAACTACAATGTAAAGTTAACGTATTTTGTGGATCCCAACTACTGGTTATAAGCATTGAGGTTTTCATATATATACTTTATAATTTATTAAAAAAAATATCATATAATCTTAAATAATAAAGTTGATTTAATATTGAATAGTAATATCATTGTAATAATATCATTATTAGAAAAAATTCTTCATAAATTGATATGCTCTTTACGATATATAAGTTATGCACTCTAATTTCTTATGTCTTTTATAGAGCCAAAAAGTTTGAATATGAGCCTCTAACATGTTGCTCTCACAATAACAAAATCTACTTAGGAGATATAGATATTCTAGATGAGTTATGTATCCTATATACAATACAATTATCCTAGGCAAGTGAGTTATAATAATATTTTTTAATAACATCGTTTGGGGTAAGATTTGAGATAGGGACCTTGCATCAAAGAATATTTTTTATATTTAGAGCACATGGCGAAATATATCATAATCTTTCTGTTTTAATTTCTTAAGAAAATAATTCTTCATACTTTTAACTTTACTTCTATGATACAGAGAATAAGCTATAAAATTGAATAAGAATATTAGATAATATAAAAATGAGTGAAACATCAACTAAAAGTTAACATGAATATGAGTCAAACCGCAACTAAAAGTTTAATGGACATATTGCAAGTAAATTCATATGTAAAATTCTTTTGTGAATTAAATGATCACCCATCTTTTGAAGACTTCAAGATACTAATGAATAGAGATGTTGTACTAAATTAATATGTTTATAACTCACAAATAGTAGATCACATAGCCACAGTCTGGGTTGAAGGAAACAATGACAATATCAATATTTTATTTAAAAGAGAGATTATTGAGTTGATGATCAATTCCACAAAAACTTTATTCTTTTTTTTATTTTTACTCTATTTTTATCAATTTAAATAATCATGATATTTAACCACGTGTATTGTACGTGCATCTCAACTTATGATATTCAACCACGTGCAATGTACGTGCATCTTAACTAGTATATATATATATATATATATATATATATATATATATATA
>NC_033796.1:74005592-74020575 GCF_001876935.1 Asparagus officinalis
TCTGACGCTGATCCCGACCCCAAATCCCTCCCTCTCCTTCTCTCGCCCCAAACCCTCCCCACTCTCTCTCCCCAAACCCTCCTCCCTCTCACTTTCTCGCTCGTGACCCCAAGCCTACTCCGCCGCCGATCAACTCCGGATCCGACCTCTTTTTTTGCTGAAATTTGATTTCAGATTTGATCATTTTCAATTTTCTTGTGAACCCCTTGATTGACGATTAATGTTTTTACTTTTCATTTTTCCACCGGATCCGACCTCCCATTTTTCCACTGTTTTCATAAACTTTGGATCTATAGAGCTTTATTGCATATTTGAAAATTATATGTTGTTTGTTTTTGTTTTTTCTACCTCTTCTTGAGAATGATGGTTGACTAGCATAGTGTTCTATTAGTGATAGGGCTCACTCGGGTAATACCATGAGGCTTTAATCAATTCATGCCATTGGTTGCATTTTTGTGAAGATGAAACTAAACATGGGATGTAAACTAAATAGGGCTGTAATTTGGAACCCAAGTATGATAGAATGACCTATTCCAGGCATTCATGTGGACGATACAAACCCAAACTAGATGCAGATTTAATCTACTCATTTTTATTGGTGAGTGTTTGCATTACCTCATCTCACAATATTTAATTACCCTTTTCTGTGGCAAGTGTAGTTGCTATGCTGTAAAATATTTCCGGCGAGGGACAAGATTGAACTGGCCAGAAGGAGCCGTATCTGGAGAAAGCATTAGAGTTGTAAGGAAACTTGATCGTCTTAAGGTGTGCCCTCAGTCTTTTTAAGCTGCATAAATTTATCATAGTACGCATAATTGTGTACTACATGGCCTTCCCCCCCTCCTCCTTGAGAAATTACAGTGTTCGAGTGTGTTTCCTTTTTGCCAATTATTATTTTTCAATTGCTATGAATATGCAAACTTTTGTATCTGCAGCCATGGATCATGGAGTCATCTTCAAGCAATCGTCATGGACTGTTGTGCCATTGTGGAAGGAGGGCTATACTCTCCAGATCTGGAATTAAGACGAACCCTGATCGATTGTTTTTGGGATGCGCTAATTGGAAAGTGAGTAATTGTAGATTCTTCAAATGGGTGTCTGATGAAGAGGAGTTTGAAGGTTCAAAGGCAGAGCTTGTTCAGACAAAGCAGTCGAGCGTGACGCCGTAAGTTTCAAGAGTTGTATCAAGTGGAGAAGTGCAGGAAAAGAGAAAGATTGAGATTGATATTATGGATTTGTTGAAGCTTGTTGTATTTGCTCTTTTATTTGGTATTTTTCTTGGATTTGTATTTGGTATTCTTATTAGATTTGTGCTAAGTAAGGTGTAAGAATATATTATTGGATTTGTTTAAGTGTATGTTCTCTGCATGTTCTTACATTATTGGTAGTATAGTCAAACAAATTCAACCCAGGTTTCTATTTAGTCAAACAAATTCAACCCAGGTTTCTATCTTCAACAATGATACTACAAGTGTACTAAATGCAACACAATGAAACTTAGTTGGCTACTAGGAAGCCAAAGAAAGACCAGGCATTGCAAAGCGGTTCTTCTTGGGATATAAACTAGTGACGTGTATTTGCTTTGTAGGGATATTCGATTACTCTTACCAGAATCAACAAGAAGAGTTCCATGCCTTATGCAAACTAGTCAGATCATGTTGCCTCTGTTTCTCTTGAGTATATATGTTTCTATTACAGAATAAACCATATATGTTTCGATTACAGAATCATGTTGTGATCATAAAATATAAAAAGAGAATAATTATGGACAAACACAAGAAGAGAATTAGAGCTCCAGTGCTAATACCAACAACAATAGTCTAATTCCAGAGCTTTAGATCATCAGTCCATTTTCAGTCTACATTAATGACAATACAAGCAACTACCTTTTCACTCAGGCGTGTATCTAGAATACCAACAACAATAGTACATTTCCAGTCTACATTTCCAAGTAGCTTCCATTATAGAATAAACTCAAAACCATATATGTTTCTGTTGAGGCACACCTGACAACTCAAAACAATAGTACATTTCCAGCCTACATTTCCAAGTAGCTTCCCATTTCTGCACAGAAACTTGGTGAATAGGGGGGAAAAGAGAGAAAATATAAAGGAAATGAAGCTTTTATTTCTTTCTAATAATCAGATACATAACGACTTCAACCCCTTCTCACCAATAGTGATATGATTTGCTCCGCCAACCTTGATCAAACTTCACGTAATAGTGATAATTTCATCTTTATTAAAAAAATTAAAAAATCACGTTATGTTAAAAAATGTCAATGTACAAGTTATTCCGTATGTATTAACCATTACCTTCCTCAAAGAAATCTTCTAAATCATCAGTGGCCTCATCAATATTATCTTGTTCCATTGAATCACTAAAAAAATTTTATGATAGCAAGACATATTCCTATGCATCATTAGAAGATAGCCCCTCTTCGACCATTTCATTAGCTAAACAATTTAGTTCACTAAAACGAGAAGAAAATTTAATTGTGGCATTATCTCCAATAATATTATCATCTCTAAGAACAACCCTTTTTCTGAAATTTTGGCACCATTTTCTTAGAATATATTGCTCCGGTAACTCACTATGATTGGTAATTTTAAGATACACCAACATATGTCAGTATATAATGCCCTTGAATTCAAATATGAGACACGAACAACAGACCATTTTAGTTGTTTTGCAATATATAATATGTCTCAATCTTTCATCATGATCACAAAAATTCAATTTGAAAGTACTTTCTCTTTCATTTTCTTTTACCAGCTCAATGTTATACATTAAGCCCACAAAAATTCAATTTGAAAGTACTTTCTCTTTCATTTTCTTTTACCAGCTCAATGTTATACATTAAGCTAGAGTTAAGCTCATCTTGAAAAACTTTCTCTTTCATTTTCTTTTACCAGCTCAATGTTATACATTAAGCTAGAGTTAAGCTCATCTTGAAAAATATAAAAGATTTTTTTCGTATAGATTTGGGCCATTAGTTTTTCCATTGACCACAAAGTCTTTAATTTTGCATTTTTCTCCATTGTGCAATGATCTTCTTTAAGCTCCCCCTCTTTGTCTCATCAAGACCCTTTGAAAGATGATCACGAAATCATGAAGTAAAATTATCCTTGATACATGCATTTTTAGCAATGAATTCATCCCTTCACTTCTTTGACTGCTAGGCATTCCGGGCAAAAAGTGTTGTTTATGATAAACCGGAGCCCATTTTTTACGAATTTCATAGATATCCTTTAGTCAATTATGCGTTTCCAATCCATTTTTCTTAAGAATTAAAACCCAATTCTCTTCAAAAGAGCTAGCAGTCTCGGAGTCATAAATATTTTCTTTGAAAGATTTCATAAATTCCGTTCTATAAGCCAATTTACCTAACTTCTCCGGAACTTTGTCCAAGATATGCCAAATGCAAAACCTGTGCTAAATTTCTGGAAAAACTATTTCAATTGCCTTGCATATGCCAAGACATTGATCTGTAATCATGCCCGAAGGAGGATGACCCATTGCTTCAATCCATTTGTTAAACAACCATACGAAAGACTTCGCCTCTTAGTTTAGGATCAAGCCACATCCTAAAATAACATTTTGCCAATGGTGATTTATGCCTACAAATGACACAAATACCAAACCATATTGATTTGTGTTATACGTGGCATCGAAGGAGACAACATCGCCAAAGTGTTGATAATTCATTCTAACAATGTTATCCACCCAAAAACAACGAGTTAAGCGCTTCTCTTCATCAACTTCATAAACATAATAAAATAAAGGATTCTTCTCTTGTTCCGACTTGAAATGATCCAACATCATTTGTGCATCATGACCGCGCCTCTCCTCTCTCAAATCTCTTTCATAATTTCTCACATCGGTCTCAATGCATCCAATTCTATGAAAACCTCCACTAGAGTTTTCAAAGAAGACCATTTGCTTGTTTGTTGGATTGTTCACCTCTCCAAACTGCTTTATCAATGTCTTCTTCGCATTTGTTACCTCACGGTTTCTCCTTAGAAAATGTGTTCTATTCGGTGAAGTAATTGTATGATTATGTTCTTCCACGAACTTATAGATGTTCGCCGGAAAATTCGTTGCTTTCTTCATTATTGATTCCATTGCAAATTCTTGTAATAGTTTATCGATTACAAAGATCCGGTCTTTTTTTAGATCCGGTTACAACGAAAATCAAATAACACAAGAAATAAAGAAAATTACAACTTTCTCCTTGTTTGTCGAACGAATCGCAAGATCCTGTTTTGTGGTCTCTTGCTTTGTGTGGGTTCTTTGCCTGCGCCGGGGTTGTTTGCCGTGGACCACCGCGAGATCTAGATCCGGTCAGATCTAAGCAGTACGACGGGTATTATTCCACAAAGAAAATAATAGCTGGGGAGGATTGATTCACCAAGGAAGCAATCGTCCAAGTCTTGGGATCTAAGACCAAGCTTAGATCCGGAGTACGTCTGCGTAGATCTGAGATCCGGTCCTCTCGAACACCTGCCTTTTTTGGCGTTGACGATCGCTGAGCACCAGATCTGGAAGAGTGAGTCCCCGAAGTCCCAAAGCTCCAATCTTTTTTAAGTTTCGAGTCTTGAATCCGGCAGAGCTTCGCCTCCAAAATTTCCAACCCTTGAACAAATGAACCAAGTGGCCTATTTATAGGCACCCTTTACTGTGCCCGCGCACGGAACAGTGTCGGCCACCTCTGGGTGGTCGGCACTGGGCCGAGCCACCCATAGGTGGCTCGGCTCTTGGCCGAGCCACCTATGGGTGGCTCGGTTTTGGCCGAGCCACCCATAGGAAGGTTTGATCGCTCAATTTGTGGACCTCTCGTTCATTGGGGGAATCGAGAGGGGATTTTGACTGTGGTCCTAACTGTAAGAAGGTTTGACCAAGTGGGTGTTTTGAGACAATCCTAACTGTAGGAAGGTTTGATCGCTCAATTTGTGGACCTCTCGTTCATTGGGGGAATCGAGAGGGGATTTTGACTGTGGTCCTAACTGTAAGAAGGTTTGACCAAGTGGGTGTTTTGAGACAATCCTAACTGTAGGAAGGTTTGATCGCTCAATTTGTGGACCTCTCGTTCATTGGGGGAATCGAGAGGGGATTTTGACTGTGGTCCTAACTGTAAGAAGGTTTGACCAAGTGGGTGTTTTGAGACAATCCTAACTGTAGGAAGGTTTGATCGCTCAATTTGTGGACCTCTCGTTCATTGGGGGAATCGAGAGGGGATTTTGACTGTGGTCCTAACTGTAAGAAGGTTTGACCAAGTGGGTGTTTTGAGACAATCCTAACTGTAGGAAGGTTTGATCGCTCAATTTGTGGACCTCTCGTTCATTGGGGGAATCGAGAGGGGATTTTGACTGTGGTCCTAACTGTAAGAAGGTTTGACCAAGTGGGTGTTTTGAGACAATCCTAACTGTAGGAAGGTTTGATCGCTCAATTTGTGGACCTCTCGTTCATTGGGGGAATCGAGAGGGGATTTTGACTGTGGTCCTAACTGTAAGAAGGTTTGACCAAGTGGGTGTTTTGAGACAATCCTAACTGTAGGAAGGTTTGATCGCTCAATTTGTGGACCTCTCGTTCATTGGGGGAATCGAGAGGGGATTTTGACTGTGGTCCTAACTGTAAGAAGGTTTGACCAAGTGGGTGTTTTGAGACAATCCTAACTGTAGGAAGGTTTGATCGCTCAATTTGTGGACCTCTCGTTCATTGGGGGAATCGAGAGGGGATTTTGACTGTGGTCCTAACTGTAAGAAGGTTTGACCAAGTGGGTGTTTTGAGACAATCCTAACTGTAGGAAGGTTTGATCGCTCAATTTGTGGACCTCTCGTTCATTGGGGGAATCGAGAGGGGATTTTGACTGTGGTCCTAACTGTAAGAAGGTTTGACCAAGTGGGTGTTTTGAGACAATCCTAACTGTAGGAAGGTTTGATCGCTCAATTTGTGGACCTCTCGTTCATTGGGGGAATCGAGAGGGGATTTTGACTGTGGTCCTAACTGTAAGAAGGTTTGACCAAGTGGGTGTTTTGAGACAATCCTAACTGTAGGAAGGTTTGATCGCTCAATTTGTGGACCTCTCGTTCATTGGGGGAATCGAGAGGGGATTTTGACTGTGGTCCTAACTGTAAGAAGGTTTGACCAAGTGGGTGTTTTGAGACAATCCTAACTGTAGGAAGGTTTGATCGCTCAATTTGTGGACCTCTCGTTCATTGGGGGAATCGAGAGGGGATTTTGACTGTGGTCCTAACTGTAAGAAGGTTTGACCAAGTGGGTGTTTTGAGACAATCCTAACTGTAGGAAGGTTTGATCGCTCAATTTGTGGACCTCTCGTTCATTGGGGGAATCGAGAGGGGATTTTGACTGTGGTCCTAACTGTAAGAAGGTTTGACCAAGTGGGTGTTTTGAGACAATCCTAACTGTAGGAAGGTTTGATCGCTCAATTTGTGGACCTCTCGTTCATTGGGGGAATCGAGAGGGGATTTTGACTGTGGTCCTAACTGTAAGAAGGTTTGACCAAGTGGGTGTTTTGAGACAATCCTAACTGTAGGAAGGTTTGATCGCTCAATTTGTGGACCTCTCGTTCATTGGGGGAATCGAGAGGGGATTTTGACTGTGGTCCTAACTGTAAGAAGGTTTGACCAAGTGGGTGTTTTGAGACAATCCTAACTGTAGGAAGGTTTGATCGCTCAATTTGTGGACCTCTCGTTCATTGGGGGAATCGAGAGGGGATTTTGACTGTGGTCCTAACTGTAAGAAGGTTTGACCAAGTGGGTGTTTTGAGACAATCCTAACTGTAGGAAGGTTTGATCGCTCAATTTGTGGACCTCTCGTTCATTGGGGGAATCGAGAGGGGATTTTGACTGTGGTCCTAACTGTAAGAAGGTTTGACCAAGTGGGTGTTTTGAGACAATCCTAACTGTAGGAAGGTTTGATCGCTCAATTTGTGGACCTCTCGTTCATTGGGGGAATCGAGAGGGGATTTTGACTGTGGTCCTAACTGTAAGAAGGTTTGACCAAGTGGGTGTTTTGAGACAATCCTAACTGTAGGAAGGTTTGATCGCTCAATTTGTGGACCTCTCGTTCATTGGGGGAATCGAGAGGGGATTTTGACTGTGGTCCTAACTGTAAGAAGGTTTGACCAAGTGGGTGTTTTGAGACAATCCTAACTGTAGGAAGGTTTGATCGCTCAATTTGTGGACCTCTCGTTCATTGGGGGAATCGAGAGGGGATTTTGACTGTGGTCCTAACTGTAAGAAGGTTTGACCAAGTGGGTGTTTTGAGACAATCCTAACTGTAGGAAGGTTTGATCGCTCAATTTGTGGACCTCTCGTTCATTGGGGGAATCGAGAGGGGATTTTGACTGTGGTCCTAACTGTAAGAAGGTTTGACCAAGTGGGTGTTTTGAGACAATCCTAACTGTAGGAAGGTTTGATCGCTCAATTTGTGGACCTCTCGTTCATTGGGGGAATCGAGAGGGGATTTTGACTGTGGTCCTAACTGTAAGAAGGTTTGACCAAGTGGGTGTTTTGAGACAATCCTAACTGTAGGAAGGTTTGATCGCTCAATTTGTGGACCTCTCGTTCATTGGGGGAATCGAGAGGGGATTTTGACTGTGGTCCTAACTGTAAGAAGGTTTGACCAAGTGGGTGTTTTGAGACAATCCTAACTGTAGGAAGGTTTGATCGCTCAATTTGTGGACCTCTCGTTCATTGGGGGAATCGAGAGGGGATTTTGACTGTGGTCCTAACTGTAAGAAGGTTTGACCAAGTGGGTGTTTTGAGACAATCCTAACTGTAGGAAGGTTTGATCGCTCAATTTGTGGACCTCTCGTTCATTGGGGGAATCGAGAGGGGATTTTGACTGTGGTCCTAACTGTAAGAAGGTTTGACCAAGTGGGTGTTTTGAGACAATCCTAACTGTAGGAAGGTTTGATCGCTCAATTTGTGGACCTCTCGTTCATTGGGGGAATCGAGAGGGGATTTTGACTGTGGTCCTAACTGTAAGAAGGTTTGACCAAGTGGGTGTTTTGAGACAATCCTAACTGTAGGAAGGTTTGATCGCTCAATTTGTGGACCTCTCGTTCATTGGGGGAATCGAGAGGGGATTTTGACTGTGGTCCTAACTGTAAGAAGGTTTGACCAAGTGGGTGTTTTGAGACAATCCTAACTGTAGGAAGGTTTGATCGCTCAATTTGTGGACCTCTCGTTCATTGGGGGAATCGAGAGGGGATTTTGACTGTGGTCCTAACTGTAAGAAGGTTTGACCAAGTGGGTGTTTTGAGACAATCCTAACTGTAGGAAGGTTTGATCGCTCAATTTGTGGACCTCTCGTTCATTGGGGGAATCGAGAGGGGATTTTGACTGTGGTCCTAACTGTAAGAAGGTTTGACCAAGTGGGTGTTTTGAGACAATCCTAACTGTAGGAAGGTTTGATCGCTCAATTTGTGGACCTCTCGTTCATTGGGGGAATCGAGAGGGGATTTTGACTGTGGTCCTAACTGTAAGAAGGTTTGACCAAGTGGGTGTTTTGAGACAATCCTAACTGTAGGAAGGTTTGATCGCTCAATTTGTGGACCTCTCGTTCATTGGGGGAATCGAGAGGGGATTTTGACTGTGGTCCTAACTGTAAGAAGGTTTGACCAAGTGGGTACTTTACGTCCAGACTCTAACAGAGAGAGTGTTGAGTGCATAGACATGGTGAGAATGGGAGTTCTTATTCATTACATTGCTGTGGTTTTGGGAACTTCCCGTTACATAAATCGTCCACCCCCAGTTTCCTCTGCGGAACTGGTTCGGACATTATTATCAGTTAACTAACCGGGTTATCCTTAAGAATATTAGCTTAATATTCTCCAGGAACTTCCCGTCAAAAGTGGGGAAACAGTTTAGACTCATATACCTATTGGAGTATCAGGGAACAGTTTAACCTCTTGTACCGGTCGGAGGATTGAGAAACAGTTTATACTCGTATACTCTTTGGAGTTTTGCCGTTCTCAATTGGCTTACCTTAGCGTTATGACGCCGGCTTCAACCAAGGTCTGAATGCTATTCTTGAGAGCAAAGCAATCCTTGGTGGGATGAACGACCCTCCTGTGGTATGCACAGTACTTTGGGTCCGTAGTGTTGTCAGCTTCCTCCTGATTTGTGATAGGTGGTAGCTTGATCTTGTTACCTTCAAGGAGGGATTCGAAGATGGCTGGAACGTCTTCGTCCTTGAAGGAATACTCTCTTTGGAGTCTCGGACCCGAAGTCTTTTGCTGCCTTCGGGATTGCTGTTGTGACGCTTGATTAGCACCACCAGTAGCTGCAGGTGTTTTGCCCTTACCACGAGAGGCGAAGTTTGAGTCCAGAGGATTAGCCGTCGGTAGGTTCCTCTCGGCCTTCTTCCTTCGGAGGAAACGTTCGGCTTGTTCACCGCGCACCTTCAGATCCTTCCAAGTGTCAGACGGTGCTGTTCCCATTGCTTCCAACACGTCCAACGCAAGGTTGTTGTGGCAAGTTTGGAGGATGAATTCCTCTGTGATCGGGTCCCGGCAATTCATCGCCTTGTTCCGGAACCTTTTGACGAAGGTGTCGACTAACTCCCCGTCTTTTTGCTTCTCATCGAGCAGCGATCCGATAGAGATCTCGGTGTCGTCGTCGAAGAAATTTGCAAGGAACTTCGTCTCCATGTCATCCCAGCTGTTCACGCTTCCTGGCTTGAGGCGGCGGTACCAATCGAAGGCGGCTCCGCGAAGAGTGCCGACGAATGACCGCACCATCAGAGGCTCATTGCCGGAAATAATACCCAGGTGCGATTTGAAATAAATCAAATGCTGAGTGGGGGAACCCTTCCCATCGAACGGCGTGAAGTTGATTAAACTGAACTTCGCCGGATAGGGGATCGATTCCCACTCTCTTGGGTATGGACAGGGAATGCCTGTTTTCTTCGTCTCTTGAGCGGAGATCAATGTGTTGATTTTGCTCTCGAGATCTTTGATCTTCAAGTCTTCACTTGTATCCTCGTTGGCATCCTCGTTACCACCCCCTGCATTGACGGGAGGGTTATTGGCATTGTGAGCTCCATCCCTATCCGTGTGCTCTTCTTCCTGAACAACCTGATTACGGTGACTTGGTTCACCTTGTTGGTTCCTGAACGCCTGGATTTGTTGCTCATGCATCTCTCTCATAGTCTGCATGGCCATCTGCATCTCAAACTTGAAACTTTCTTTCTGTTTAGCCAAAGCGTCTTCAAGCATCTTGGCCATTTCTTCCGCGCTTATCATAAATGACTCGCGGGGTTGTCCTTCGCTGGACACTGTATTGTCCGATGCGACAGCAGAGCAGGAATCCGATTCTTCATCTTCCGAAGGCAATCTTGTCCGAACCCTACCATAAGTTCCTCGTGCGATGGCTCCGGACTGCAGACGGGTTACACGCCGGGATGCTTCCAGAAACGACTTGAGATTAACCTGTGTCGATGTCTCTTTGCTGGTCATGTTGGCGGTGACCCTCGGAAATTCTCCGTCTTTAACCACCGTTCTTCTTTGCCGGAAACGCCTATACCTTGGTTTTGGCGTTTCGGTGCCGAGCCTTTCGAACACTGAAATTCTCTCGGGGATTACCTTGATGCAGTTGCATTGAGACAGTACCGCCCGAATGAGCTTTGAACAAGGGCACTGAGTTTCCTGTTCTCGGGGACTCCTCTTTCTGGTTCTGTTCGTACCCCCAGCACGATAGTACAACTCGTCATTTTGACAGTCGGAGTAACCTATCGTGTGTGGGCACGACTTCTCAGGTATAACATTATCACTATCAGATGATAATGTTTCCATCTGAGGGCGAATTGCCTTCCTTGGACTTTCAAGAGTCACGCGCCTTGAGACATGCCTTTTTGGGCGTGAATTCTCAGCGGGCTCTTGGACCTCAATGCGCAAATTAGCGCGCGCAGTTGCCTTGAGCTCCTTGTCATGTTGGAGGTAGCGGTGACCCCCAGCGTGTTGATTCGTTCGGGGTTTTCTTAGTGGGCCCAAACGTTCTTGGATCGGAGCTTTGCTTCGCTCATCGGGAATTGGACCGAGGCGCTCCAAGACTGGCTTTCTTCTTCGGGAGGATTCTGCATGATCTCCCGGAGTAGCTATGGGAATTCTCGGCGACTTAGCTGGGTTCGCCGGAGGTTGAATTTTGGTTGGAGGCTGCAGTTGCTGCTTTTTGGTCTGAACCGCCGCTTCAGACTTCGGCCTCCAAACTTTGCGAGTTGGTGGCGGCTTCTTGGCCACTTCTTTCTGCAACTTTCTACGGGCTTCTTCGGCTTGAGCCCGTGCCTGCGCTGATAGTGCGCGGCGTTTGCGGATGCGTTCTTCCAGCGTCGAACGATTCCGTTTGACACGGATCCATTCCATTGTTGGCGGCTTGGAAGAGGTGTCGTTCATCTGTTGTTGAGGCTGTTTGCCTCTCTTGTTCTTCAGACCCGCGTTGTAGCGGACTCCGTCGGTGGACTCCATCGCTTTGGCGAATTGTTTGGCCAAGCGTTGGCGTTGCCTTTGGCGGGCTCTCTTTGAGAGAGTCACCGCTCCTTTGGTGACGGAGGAATTGGTTGGAACCAGCTTGATCTGGTTGGAGGTTGGTGGAGCCTCACCCGACGCAACTTTGGCGTCAATCGGGATGAGGTCGTCGTTGGTAGCTTCAACTTCTTCGTACCAACGCACCTTTCTGTTGGAAGAGAACTTGGACTTCTTGGACTTGCGGGGGGAGGTTGATCTAGACGAGGACAAGTATTCCTCGAACTTAGTTTGGTCGAATTCGTACTCGACCTCCTCCATGACCGGAATTGAAATCCGCGGTTGCGACGCATCGATCTCGTCAGCGAGATCGGTGGCTCCCACTGTGGTCGCCAGATTGTTCGCTGGAAAATTCGTGTCTTTCTTTGTTATTGATTCCATTGTCATCTTGAGTTACAACTTTTTGAGTGTTACAAAAGATCCGGTCTTTTATAGATCCGGTTACAACGAAAATCAAATTGAAAAGAAATGAAAATTACAACTTTGTTTCCTTGTTTGTCGAACAAATCACGAGCTCCTGTTTTGCGGTCGTGCTTTGTGTGGGTTCTTTGCCTGCGCCGGGGTTGTTTGCCGTGGACCACCGCGAGATCTAGATCCGGTCAGATCTAAGCAGTACGACGGGTATTATTCCACAAAGGAAATAATAGCCGGGGAGGATTAATTCACCAAGGAAACAATCGTCCAAGTCTCGGGATCTAAGACCAAGCTTAGATCCGGAGTACGTCTGCGTAGATCTGAGATCCGGTCCTCTCGAACACCTGCCTTTTTTGGCGTTGACGATCGCTGAGCACCAGATCTGGAAGAGTGAGTCCCCGAAGTCCCAAAGCTCCAATCTTTTTTAAGTTTCGAGTCTTGAATCCGGCAGAGCTTCGCCTCCAAAATTTCCAACCTCTGAACAAATGAACCAAGTGGCCTATTTATAGGCACCCTTTACTGTGCCCGCGCACGGAACAGTGTCGGCCACCTCTGGGTGGCCGGCACTGGGCCGAGCCACCCCAGGGTGGCTCGGCCACCGAGCCACCTCAGTGGTGGCTCGGTGAGCCGCCTCGGTGACTTGGTTTCCGAGCCCCTCCGGGTGTTTGGTTTTCTGCTGTTTTCCACCTTTGGGTTCTGTCCGTGATTCGGTTGATCCAGACTCTGATTTGATTCCTGATTTGGCAGTAAGTCGGATTCCTGATTTGGCAGTAAATCCACTTCTGAGTTCGAGTCCGAAACCGATCTTGATTCGATCGTGATTCGTCCGAGTATGCCCTTGGTTGGATGACTCGTTGACTCTTCGAACACTTGGCTCGATCCCGCACGCGAATGGACGTATTCCGTTGCTTGCGTGCGATTAGTCAATCTCGTTGCCTCGTTGGTTTGTCGGTTTGTGCCGAGCTGAGCTAAGGGACCTATAAGCAATTTTATATGCCTACAATAGACACTCCATATGCTAATGTTTTTATCTAATTTCAAGCGAATCAAGGCCTTACAATTTGTTCTAATTGTACCACATCATCGAATTTCCAACGATTTGCTCTTTAACACTCCTTCTTTCAAACAAACATAACTTTTGCAAATTAACTCTCTATCCTTCCCATAATTTGTTGTGCTATTACGGATATCAAAACCTTCGGCCTTTCTGTAATTTCTGTAAATTTTTTTAGCATCTTCTAAATTACCGAAAGTCATTCCTATTTTTGGTTTTAAGTGCTCATCAACAATTGGCACAAATAAGTTATCTAACTGAGAGATTTTTTCATCAACAACATAGGAGCAACCATCTTCAGTTTCCATTAGATTCTACAACATCAACATGCAAAATTTATATTTAGAAAAAAATACATTTATATTTACAAAAAAAATTCCATCAAAGACCACTGTGTACAAAAATAAACAAATGAATCCATAGATTAAAAAAAAATTCATCTTAAGAGGACAGACATAAATCCAACAATATTCTCTAAAAAAGCCCAAAGATCGTAGCAATCTAATATCAAAAATTTCAAGAAAAAAAATCCAAAAATATTCTCTAAAAAAATCCCAAAAATTTCAAGATCAAACAAAAATCTAAAAATTGCAGGTTTTATAGAGAGGACCATTCTCTAAAAAAGCCCTAAAAATTTCAAGATCAAACAAAAATCCAAAAATCGGAGGCTTTAGAGAGGACCTCGATCTGGACGTGGTGAAGTTGGGGCTCGTGTAGTGGCGTAGTGGCCGCTGGGGTCGGTGTCGGCGTCGGAGTAGGCTTGGGGTCACGAGCGAGAGGGAGAGGGAGGAGGTTTTGAGGGGAGAGGGAGTCGGCGTCAGAGTAGGCTTGGGGTCACGAGCGAGAGAGGGAGAGGGAGGAGGGTCTGGGGAGAGAGGGTGAGGGTTTGGGGAATAGGGGTCATGAGATTGGAGGTTGTCTCCGAACAGTGGTCACGAGAATAGGGGTGAACACCTTGTTTTCACCACGCTTGCGCTCGTGCAAAAAAATTTCGCATTCGAAAATTTCTCAATATATGACTATATATATATATATATATTATATATAATATTATATATATATATTATAATATATATAATATATATATATATATATATTATAATATGAGGAATATGGAGTATACTTGGGCCAAGGATCCTTGGTGAAGTGATTGGACACTCTTGTCCATACCATCACCCTTGAAGTTGGTGAGCTCCATCTTCAAGGTGTTGATGTGCGCGACAAGAATGTGGTCCACATCACTACCAAGCGATCCTTGGTACCAAGTATACCATTTCTCTCTCCTCATTCTCTCTCATCTCTCTCTATATATATATATTATACAATATATATATATATATATATATAATATATAATATATAGAGAGAGAGAGAGAGAGAGATGAGAAAGAGAGGTGAACTTATGTCAACTTAAGTGGACAAGAGAGTATTGTCTCACAAAAACATTCTATACACTCAATATATATATAATATATATATATATATTATAGTATATATAATATATATATATATATATATATATATATATATATGGAGAAATGTTCCTAAGGTGACGCCTTAGATAATCATCTAAGGACGCGACTTAAAATCATATGATTGAGCTACATTGTAGATGATCCGCTCCGTTGAACTTGATCTACATATTCTAAAACCCCAACACACCAAGTTTGGGGTGAACCGGTCGTCGTTTAATCCTTCATCCACTCGTATTAATTTTAACGGTTTAGAATGAATAGAACTTTTCACATGGCTCTACGAAGGGTCAAACGATAATGGGTTCACCCCAAACTTGGTATGTTGAGATTTTAGAATATGTAGATCAAATTCAACGGAGCGGATCATCCATAATGTAACTCAATCATGTGATTTCAGGCCGCGTCCTTCGATGATTATCTAAGGCGTCTGTTTGCGGAAAAAGTTGCTGTATTCATTGCTGCATTCATTACAACTTCAATCGTTACAATGAAA
>NC_033796.1:74021575-74045295 GCF_001876935.1 Asparagus officinalis
ATATATATATATATGTGTGTATGTGTGTGTATAACCCTTAATGTCAGTATCCACTTTATGATGCTTATGTTATTATCGATTTGGGAGCTAAAAAAAGGGCCGACACTGGTATGAGGTTTAAGCAAAAAAATTTAAACATTTTGAGGGTTTTCCAGAATTCCTAAAGTTATCAGGTGTTCAGCGAGAGTTTTAAAATTTTGGGGATTAAATGTCAAGTGCTCAGACTTATTCGGATTGTGAAATTTACTTATTTTTTTCTACAATATGTCTTGACATCTATTTTTGATCAATAGGTCTTACATTTTGCTCTTATATTCATCTTTATAAAAAAATTTTAGCACAATGTCATGTGAATATCCAGATATTTGTTTATAATAGTAGGTAATTCTAGTTAAAAGTCAGAGCTATGAGAGAATATTTCATTACTAAAATATAAAAGAGCCAAAAGGCTGATTTGGTTTCATCCAAGCTATGTGCTTCACCTAATAAGCTTCTCACAATTGCGCAGAACTTGCTTCTTAACAGGTGTGACTAGGGGTGCATTCGGTCCGGATACGGCTCGGATATGATGCTTATCATATTCATATCCGTTTACTCATCTCGGATATAGATACGAATACAGATATATCTCGGTAAGAAAATTTTATAACCATATCCGTTAAAAATCGGATACGGTTATGGATATACATGCAGATATATAAGCGGATATGCATGCAGATACAAAACAGATATGAGAAAACTAGATAGTATTGAGAAAAACATAGTTCATGTGATACAAAAGAGTTTGTTAATATGTCAATTATAATTGACTAGATAGTATTGAGAAAAACATAGTTCATGTGATACAAAAGAGTTTGTTAATATGTCAATTATAATTGAAAAGTTAAGATTAGACATGTTGATCATCAAAATTAACCACAAATCCATAATCTAAGAATCGAAACTAGCGTAAGAGTATGACTAATATGTATTCGGATATTTCGGATACGGATACAGATATTTCACTACAAAATCATATCCGTAACCATATCCTATCGGTTATAGATTTGAGTAACCATATTCGTATCCTAACGGATACGGTTACGGATATTTTCTCGAATACGGATACGGTTTAGCACCCCTAGGTGTGACCCAACTTAGACACCTAGCCTATTTCATCCCTAGCAATCTATTCAAGCTTTTGTGTAAAAAGATTGTAGAACAAATTTGCTCCTCGTGTAAAATGATTGTAGAACAAATTTGCTCCTCGTCACACACTGTCACCTAACAGCTCGTAGCTCCAAGGCTCATATCCAATATCTAACGAAATTAACAAGATACGTGGATGATATGTACGTAGTGTAAGTAGTGCCACTAATATACTCAACCAAACAAGACTGAACAGTTTGGTACTCATAGTTTGCATGCTTTTGTCAGTTTGATATCATAAAATATTTTTCTAGGACTGTTGACATATTAATATATTTAGGGGGTTATTTGTAAGTTGTGTTTGTAGAAGTCTATATAAGCCCAAGTTATCTTAACAATAAAATTAGGGTTTTTATCTATTTTCTTCTTGGTATCAGAGCCTCGCACCCCGCTGCACAACCCCCCTCCTCCCTACTCTCGCTCCCCCCCTAGCCCCCCCGGCTGACAACCCCCCTCGGCAACCCCCTCGCAGGCCCGCTCCCAGGCAGCCCACCAGCCCCCCCCCAGCCCCCCTCGAGCCGCGCCCCTCGCACCCCATCGTAGCCTTATTTCACTTTGATATCCCAAAGTAATTTTAGAACTGGATACTTCTAAGTTTCAATTAAATTCACATTGATACCCATGTCTACATCACATTAGCTTGTCTGTTAAATTTGTATTATGTGCTTAGAGACTTGGGTAAAATGGATCCAAATGTATCACAAGCGAATCACATTCTTAGGGCGTGATATGAATTTAACGAAAATTTTGGTTAACAGAATTTGAACAAGGTAACAAAGTGAAATGCGATTGAAGGTTTAAGGTATCAAAGTGTTAAAAAATATATTAGAATACCACACTAATATAGGATCGATACTTAGTGTAGGCGTTTAAAAATGACTATAGGTATCCACACACAGCTCGAGACAGAGAGAAGGTGATAAACGTCATTATCTAAGTCTAAGGGGATTATCCGACACCGACGAACACATGAAGCGAAACGGCAAACCGAATGGCCTGTGCGCTCATCGACCATCTCCAAGTGACCCGTGCACTCGTCAACCAGCTCCAAGTGGCCCGCGTGCTCACCGGCCACCACCAAGTGGCCCGCACGCTCATCAGCCACCAAATCAGCGAACCAAGTGACCCGCGTGCTCACCGGCCACCACCAAGTGGCCTGTACGCTCATCGGCCACCAAATCGGCGAACCGACGGTCCCGTGCACTCGTCAGCCACAACCAGCTCCAAGTGGTCTGCATGCTCACCGATCACCACCAAGTGGCCCGCACGCTCATCAGCCACTAAATCGGCGAACCAAGTGCCCCGCGTGCTCACCGGCCACCACCAACTGGCCCGCACGCTCATCGGCCACCAAATCGGCGAACCGACGGTCCCGTGCACTCGTCAGCCACCTCCAAGTGTCCCGACGCTCATCAGCCACCAAATCGGCGAACTAAGTGGCCTGCACGCCCGTCGGTCACCGTCAAGATGTCCATGCTTTCACAAAATGAATCGGGGAAACGTACAAGTCAACGAAACGACGAAATACGTGTAACGACGGAATAAGTCAAAACCCGGAAAACCAATAAAAGCCGCTGGCGGCCGAGTCACATCAAAACGACTCGGTCGAACCAGTGGTTCGGCCCAAAGCCAGATCACCAGAAGGTGACTCGGCGGTTGAGCCACCATTTGGGGGCTCGGCCAAGGCCGAGCCACCGGGTGACAATCGGCCAGATTTGATGATTTGTTGGTTTTGACGGTTTTTTCTTAGGATTTGTTTGTTCCTGAGCGTTCCAACTGATCTGATACTATGGTTAATCAGTTCTTAACTGAAGATAAGGAGGAATCCCTCGTTCTTATCCAAATACCCGCTTCCGAAGCTTATAAATACGAGCTCGGGTGCTCATTTCTCATAAGGGGATCAAGATGGCGAAGCGCTGCCGAATTGGAGAGTGGAGCCACGAATTTACAGCAAGGGTTAGCAGATTTTGGCGATCTCCTATGCATAAAGAGTGGAGTTCAAGAGATCTGAGACTCGTCCCCTATTCCTCCGGATTTAAGTTTGGTCTTAAATCTCGAGAAGAGCCGTGATCTCGCTTGGTCGAGATCACCGCTGCAGCGATTACTTCATTCGTGAAGTAAGAGCTTTGATCACCAATCTGTCAACCGGATCTGATCCGTGGCGGTCCACGGATATTAACGTCCTCGGTACAGGCAAAGTTTCTACGCAAGCAGCGGGTGATAAAAGTCCGTTGCGCTGTTTGACAAGAGTCGTATCTTTTGTATTTTTATTGTATAAGGAGATCTTATAAAAAGAAAGAGTCGTATCTTTTGTATTTTTATTGTATAAGGAGATCTTATAAAAAGATCAACTTTTTTTTATTTGAGTTTATTGTAAACGATTAAAGTTGTACGTATAAGGAGATCTTATAAAAAGATCAACTTTTTTTTATTTGAGTTTATTGTAAACGATTAAAGTTGTACTAGATTCAATCACAATGAAAACAATGATTTTTGACCCAAACACGTTGGCGACCACAGTGGGAGCCAACAGCTTCGCTGCCGAAGCTGTCGTGCCGCAACCACGGATCCAGATCCCGATTGAAGAATTGGTCGAGTACGAATTCGACCAACTGAAGTTTGAGGAGTATCTGTCGTCCTCCTCCTCCAGATCCTCTGCCCCTCGCAAGCGCAGGAAGATCAAAGCCCCCGTTACTGCGGTAGCTGCACCTTACAACGCCCCTCCGGCCTCTAACGAAGCCGGATCTACAGATCTGAACTCCTCCTTAATCAAGGAGATAAGTGCTGTAGCCGCGCTAACCTTATCAAAGAGGGCACGCCAAAGGCAGTGCCAACGACTTACGTGCCAATTTGCTAAGGCTTTAGATCCTGTTGACGGGATTGGCTATGAAGCGGATCTGAAATGCAGAAGGCACCAAGTGCCCCAGTAGTAGATAAATTGCCTCTCCTCCAAACCAATAGCGAATGAGTGGATCCAAGTCAAACGGACCCGCTCAACCCTCGAGGAACGCATTCAGAAGCGTCGTGCCTTGATTGCGCACGCACGAATTCTCGTGCGAGAAGCGCAGAAGCTAAAGCAAAAAGAGGTGATCAAAAAGCCACAGAAACCATGCCAAGTCTGAAAACCAAAGCCCGAAACGACGTCGACAAAAAGTCAAACATCACCCGGAACTGCCAGAATGCACGAACCACCATCTGGTGGCTTGGCCAAAGCCGAGCCACCAAATGGTGGCGCGGTGGCTTGGCCTAAGCCGAGCCACCACATGGTGGTTTGCGCCGGTTCGCACCCGGTTCGGTTCGCTTCGCATCCGGTTCACCTCCCGCGGTCCCGTTTAAGCCTCCGACGGTCTCTGTTTCTGTCTCGATGAACTCCGCACTCCCGGTGATGCCTTACGACCACAGAGACTCGTCTCAATTCAAGACAAGGATGACGGATCGAGGCAAAGTTCTGATCAAAGAACGCTTGGGTCCAGTGACTGAACCCCGAGCAACCGCTCGAGCTGGGGGTCGCACACGTCCTCCTAACAAGTCAGAGCCTTCCTATAATGGGAAAGCCCCTGCAATTGACCGCCTCGGACGGCGAATTGAAGACCAAGAGCCCGTTGAGATCCGGCGTTCCCAAAATCGTAGTTCCAAACGTGTGACTCTTGAGAACGATTATAAGACGACAAATCCCCTTAAAGAAATGTATTCATCTGATGATGACAACGTTATACCCAGGGAGTTGTGCCAACATGCGATAGGTTACTCCGGTCTTCAGACCGATGAGTTTTACTATCGGACTGAGGGTACGAACAGATCTCGAAAGAGAAGTACCTGAGAAACGGGCTCTTATTGTCCGTGCATAAACATTATCAGGGTAGTATTATCAGCGTGTAGCTGCCCCAAGACCGCTCCGCAGAGGGTCTCGGTATTCGAGAGGATCTCTAACGGAATGGCCAAGTCCAGACCAAAGCGTCTCCGTAAAAAGCGATCGGCTGTTCAAGGTGACGAACTCCCGGAAGTCACAATAAATATGGCTGATAAGGGAAAGTCGATTCGACCTTCTAGCTCTGACCCGCTTATATCTCATCGTCTAACCTAGTTACGATCAGGAACTATTAGACAAAGAGATTATCAGAGAATACAGAGGGGATTATCCTCGGACGATAAAGCATCGGATGCTAACTCGGCAATCGCTTCTGATAATACGGTATCCAGTCCGGGATAATCCCGCGAAGTGTTCATGATCAACACCGAGCAAATCACCAAAATTCTTGAGGATGCTCTAACTAAGCAGAAAGAGGCATTCAAGATTGAAATAGAAATGGCTATGCTACGGATGAAGGAAGAGCATGACCACCAAATTCGGGCTCTGTCTAATCAGTTCGGTGAATCCAGTCGTCGTAACCGTACTGATCAAGCAGGCAACGATTCAAATATGGATGAACGTCTCAATGCTGAGAACCCTCCCGTCGACCAGAACACTGGGGGTGGTCCCGCTGAAAATAATAACAACGGGGTTGGTCCCGTCAATGATGACAACACTGAGGGTGGCCCCGTTATTCCTATCACAAATCGTTTGAAGCATGATATAGACGAGGACGAAAAAATGAAAGATCTCGAGAGGAAAATCAATGCTCTAATGTCTGCTCGAGAGATGAAAAGGACCGGCATTCCATGTCCCTATCCAAGGGAGTGGGATTCAATAGCATACCCGACGAAGTTTAACCTGATTAACTTCACGCCGTTTGACGGAAAGGGTTCGCCCACATAACATCTGATCTACTTCAAGTCCCACTTGGGTATGATCTCGGGCAATGAAGCCTTGATGGTTCGGTCATTCGTTAGCACCCTTCGCGGGCCCACCTTCGATTGGTACCGCCGTCTTAAGTCCGAAGGTATTAATAACTGGGAAGACCTGGAGAGCCTATTCCTTGCTCATTTCTTTGATGATGACGCTGAGGTGTCAATCAGGACACTCTTTGATGAGAAGCAAGAAGACGACGAGACGGTCGATGACTTCGTCAAACGCTTCCGGAATAAAGCAATGAACTGTCGAGATCCGATCACGGAGGACTTCATCCTCCAGACATGTCATAACAACTTATCTATTGAGATATTGGAAGTTATGAGAGTTGCACCGTCCAACACTTGGAAAGACTTGAAGGTGCGCGGTGAACAAGTCGAACGCTTCCTCCGAAGGAAGAAGGCCGAGAGGAGCCAACCGACGGCTAATCCTCCAAACTCGAACTTCGCCTCCTGTGGTAAAGGGAAAGCACCTACAGCAGCTATTGACGCTAACCAGATGTCGCAACAGCAACCCCGAAGATAGCAGAAGACTTCGGGTTCGAGACTCCAAAAAGAGTACTCCTTCAAGGACGAAGACGTTCCAGCCATCTTCGAATCCCTCCTTGAAAACGACAAGATCAAGCTATCACCTATCGCAAATCAAGAGGAAGCTGACAATACTGTGGATTCAAAGTACTGTGCGTACCATAAGAGGGTCCTTTATCCCACCAAGGATTGCTTTGCTCTCAAGAATAGCATTCAAACCTTGGTTGAACCCAGCGTTATATCGCTCAATTAAGTCGAATGAAGACTCCGATAAGTATAAGAGTATAAACTGCTCCTTCCTACACTCCGACAAGTATACGAGTATAAACTACTTCTTAATACTCTAATAGGTATATGAATCTAAACTGTTTCCCACTCTTGATGGGAAGTTCCTGGAGAATTTTTATACGTAATATTCTTAAGGATAACCCAGTCATGTAACTGAGTATAATGTCAGACCCAGTTCCGCAAAGAAAGCTGGGGGTGGATAATTCATGTAACGGGAAGTTCCCGGAAGAATGTTAAATATAATATTCTTAGGGATAACCCGATCATTATGAACGAAGTGATAAACACTAAACTCCTATTATGATTTCCGAACACTCTTTTGCTGAGATAAGATTTGATCACTTCATTAGATCAATTTTCCCTCACAGAACTCTCATTGGTGTTTGACGACTCACAGTCTCCCACCACAGAATCCCCCACCGATCAAACTAATTGACGGTGGGACCATCAAAATTCTTTCTTGTTTAATCCATTCAAACTTCCGCTATGTTCGTGCACTCAACACTTTCATGGTTAGAATCTGAATATAATGCTTAGAATTTTGATCCGTCAATCTTTGACAAATTGTTAAACCCCTTCGTGTTAAGTCCTTATCACTTGACACTAAGAACCCCTACTGAGTGATTTGTATAAGTCAACACTCCCACTGTGATTTGTACTCCCACTGTCTATTTGGTCAAACCTTCCTACAGTTAGGACTACAATCAAAATCCCCTCTCGATTCCTTCAATGAACGAGAGGTCTACAAATCGAGTGATCAATGTAGGTGTCAAAAAATGCTCATAGATATCCAAATACAACTCAAGACTGAGAAGGGAACAATGTGCATGCATGTGACAAAATACACTGACAGGCGACACGTATAGGCGCGGCAGCCCATGGTGACTCGTATAAGGCGCGACAGCCTATGGTGACGTGCCAAAGGCGTGGCAGCCTATGGTGACGCGCCCAAGGCGCAGCAGCAAAGTATGACACGCAAATAGTACAGTAGCCTTTTATGTGAATTATTGACAGTTTTTAACATCTCTTGGAGGTCCACGTGTCGGCATATCAAAAAGAGAATATGTGCTGACGTGTACAAGCAGTTAAACCACAAAAAAAAATGGTTAAAAGTCGTGGGAGGACGGTTACAAACATGATGGAACGTGGCTGGAACTGTCTCTTTGACCGTGTTTGTGGGAAAAGTTCAATGTAAAAGAAATGAAAGAAAAAATTGATTTGTATTCTCTCAAAATCGATTACAAATTGGATTTCCTAATTACAAAAGGGAGGAGAATGATCTGGATTCTCCCATTTGTTTAATTCTCGGTTCTTCACGGTGACGATGGAGTGCCTCCCTCGAATGCTTGCGTCAAGTTTGCTCTCCGTTGATGATCCGAATATCTTGTTTCACTGGAACGTGGTCTTCTCCTCACGATTTGACGTTGTGGAGAACTTGCGTGGCAAGTTTGAAAATAACTCTTAACGAGTTAATAACTCAGAGTGAGTTTTAGAAGAACTTGCAAAGCAAGTTTTGAACTCTGATCGAGTTGATAACTCTGAACGAGTTCGAAACTCTATGAAAGAGTTGATTTAACCGAAATTGGTTTATAAGCCAAGGATGAAAGCTCTTTGTTGTTGAACATTGCTGAAGGATGAACGTCGATCTTCCCCTCGCTGCCAAACCGAAGATCTCCTCTTCGCCGCCAAGTCTAAGATCCTAAAAGCCAGCCCTTGACCAAATCTCCCTCCGTTGATGAGACAAAATCTGATCCCTTAACTCAATTGAGTTTCTCGTATTTATATGGGATTAAGGGTGGTAACTGCCCCCCTTAATCCGCTCCTAAGTGGGGTAGAAATCCCTCAAATCTTGGGGGGAAAATGGTTCCTGGAACTGTTCGGTTCGTGTTTGAATGAGTCAAACGCCGAAAATGGTGTTCTAGGCCCGAACTCTGCATTTTAGACTAAAAACGCAGAGCTGGGCCTATTTTGGGTGGCTGAACGTACAGGCCACGATGCGTTGTAAATCTGAAACGCAGAGTTGGGATGCAGAGATGAACTCTGCGTTTTGGACCTGAGACGCAGAGTTGGGACGCAGAGATGAACTCTACGTTTTGGACCTGAGGCGCAGAGTTGGGACGTAGAGATGAACTCTGCGTTTTGGACCTGAGACGCAGAGTTGGAACACAGAGATGAACTCTGTGTTCTGGACATGAGACGCAGAGTTGGAACACAGAGATGAACTCTGCGTTTTGGACCTGAGACGCACAGAGATGAACTCTGCGTTTTAACTCCGGAATATAGCCACGACCTCTGCGTTTCGAGTTTGGAACGCAGCCACGACCTCTGCCTTTTGGATCTGGAACGCAGCCACGACCTCTGCGTTTTGAGTTTAGAACGCGGGCACGACCTCTGCGTTTTGAATCTTGGATGCAGAGGTGAGCCTTAGGTGGGCTCGGCGAGCTTTAGGCTAAGTCCGATGTTCTGACGAAGTCCAGTCTTGCAGACGGACTTCAGAACCTAACTTGCTGCGAAGAACAAGTCATAACTTTCAAACCGTAAGTCAGAATTGGACGAATTATATATGAAAATCGGCTATCTCGACGAGACGGAGCCGACCAAACCATCCCCATTGGGTTCGGTTTGCTCCGTTAGTTTTGCCAAATTCCTTACGGTTTGAGAGATATCTGTGTTTTAATATGAAGAGACCGTCAATTTGTAGTCTCTAGAGCGTTGCAAAGATCGTCACCTTGTAACATTCGTCTTGGCTCCTTGAAAATATGAGAGTCATCAAATTGTAACTCCAGATGTTGATTGTGAAGGCTGTTGAATTAGAGCTTTCATTAGTTGTTGTGAAGGTCGTCAGATTGTAACTTCCATCATTGGTGTTGGATGGGGGTAAGCAATCTGTTGTGATTTTTAGACAGCCTACAGACCGCACCAGTACACATTGACGTGCCAATAGCCACGGAAGCATAGACTGACGCGCCCAAAGAGCCTATATTCGATCAGTTATTTTGCCTCCATTTCCACTGTTATGCACCTCTATCCCTATAAATATCTCCCTAGACACGAAGCAAAGGACAGAGAGCAAATTGGAGCAAAGAAGTTTAAGGTTTTTGTTGAAATTGAGAGAGTCTTCATTCCTTAGAACTGGTTCTAGTAATTCCTAGAGATCCAAGCTCTGACTTGATCTTTAGAAAAGTGAACATCTTACATCGATAAGATATTCGCTTTAAATTCTTACTTCGATAAACGAAGAAAGAATCCCCAAATCCCTTCACAATTTGTGATTTGGTGGTCCACGAGCCAAAGTATTCCCGACACAGGCAAAGTCCCACAAAACAGGAGTCGATAAACGATTTCTGTGTTATTTTCCAAGAAAGTTATAATTTGTTTATTTTTTATTGTAATTCACTGTAAACGATTTAAGTTTTAATGGGATCGACAATGAAAATGACTTTCGACGAAAACAAACTGACGACCACAGTGGGAGCCAACGGTCTCGCTACCGAGGCCGTAGTGTCGCAGCCGATCAAGATTGTGATCAATGAAGAGATCGAATACGAGTTCGATCAAGCGAAGTTCGAGAATTATCTGTCATCCTCATCCTTAAAATATTCCTCACCTCGTAAGTATAGGAAGATTTTATCTTCCAGAAAGGTTACCCAGTCTTCAACTTCGGTGAAAGTCACATGTGAAGACTCTTGCCCAGTTATTGTTAAGGACTCTACTTGCAATGTATCTGCTCCAAATGACCCTTCACCAGTTCAGGAGTCTTTGAACCAAAATTTACCGACACTGACGAAGAGGGCTCGTCGGAGACAACGTCAACGCCGTGCTCGTCAATTGGCCAAGGCCTTACAACAAACCGACGGAGTCCATTACTATACAGACTTAGAGTCGAGGAAGCATAAAGTGAACTAGTTGCCTCAACGGTAGAACACTCACATTTCTGCATAACTTATGATGGAGGAATGGACCCTCGTCAAAAGAGCACGTTCAACCCTCAAAGAACGTATACAGAAGCGTCGTATAAACGCCGCTCGTAATCGTGCCCTTCGTCAACAAAAGCAAGAAGGGAAGAAAGAAATGGTGTCTGAAAAATCATTAAAGAACTACAAGGTTTGGATTCCCAAAATCAAAAATACTTGGGAGTTGAATCAGGGAAATTTCTCATTCAACCACAGCAGTCCATACTGCCACGGCAAGACTTTTGACCGTGGCAGTCACAACCGCCGCGACACTTATTCCAACCGTGGTAGTCTCCGCTGCCACAGCACGCCATCCAACCGCGTCATCACACCCTATCGCGGCCAACAAAAAGTCCGCAAGATCATCTCTTCAACTCCATCGACGTCCGCTCTTGCTCCGTCTACTACAACTGTGCCTACTGTATCACCAGTAAAACCCTGGGTTAGCCCAAACTTATCAAAATTCAATATTACAATGGCAGATCGCCTCGGTTCTCTGTCTGATGAGCGAGGCAAAGCTCCAATTAAAGAACATTCGAATCCAGCAAATAAACCCTTAGTGGTTTCTTACACGGGGGGTCGTAAATATCCTCCTGTCAGAGCTGAACAAAGTCAAAACGAGAAGATACCAATTCACTCTCGTTTGGGGCCTGTAAAGACTTCATGCCCGCAAGGGAGTAGATTTAAGAATTTAAATTTGGATCGCTCAGAGGCGACGACTAGTCGTTCTGTGCATGACAACAAAGTTCAAAAGCAAAAGATAGGTTACTCAACTCATAATAATGATGAGCTGTACTATCAGATTAAAAAGTCATGAAAGAGGGTGGCTCAAGGAACAGAATCTCATTGTGCATGCGAGAGGCTCATTAAGGCTGTACTGACAGAATGCGGTTGTTCCAAGGCTGAACCGACGAGAGTCTCAGTATTTCAAAGACTTTCCACTGAAATGCCAAAACCCAAAATAAGGCATTTCAACAAGAAGAAACCTGCAATTCAGCAAAATGAGTTCCCAGAGTTCACTATTAACATGACCGGTAGAGGAAAGCAATATCTGGTTAATCCAGATCCTGATTTCTCTCCAGGAGTGAGAGTTAAACAGGGTCTTTCCCAAAGGATGTCGCGGCTACAACGAAGGGCTAACCAACATCGGGACTACAAGAAAATGCATGAAGGTCTATCTTCGAACGAGGAATTTTCAGATACCTATTCTGCAGTCACCTCGGATGATACAGTATCCAGTATTGGACGAGTCAGAGAATCATTGGTGATTACACCTGACCAATTAGCTCAGATACTACAAGAGGTGTTAGCTAAACAACGTGAAGAAATTAGAGCTGAAATCAAAACCGAGATGGAGTTGACAATACAGCAGATGCGAGATTTGCAGGCTCAACAATACCAACCGGAGTCGAGTCAAAAGGCTGAATCTAGCCAGCGTAATGCCATACCTATACGTATAACCGAGGTCGCTAATGACCATGACGAGGATGAAACCATCTTCGCTGATCCTCTTTCTGATAAAGATAATTCGGGAAGCGGTCCGGCTAAGTCTTCTACTCAACCTCTTCAAATCTATTTAAAGAAGAGTGAGGAAGAGGACAAGAAGATGCAAGATCTTAAAAGCAAAGTCAATGCTCTGATGACAGCCCAGGAAGTGAAGAAAACGGGCATTCCATATCCGTACCCAAGGGAGTGGGACCTGATTCTTTATCCCCCAAAATTTAGTTTGATTAACTTTACTCCTTTTGATGGCAGGGGTTCGCCCACTCAACACTTGATTTATTTTAAGTCTCATCTCGGTGCAATATCCAAAAATAAAGCTTTGATGGTCCGGTCATTCGTAGGAACCCTTCGCGGCCCCGCCTTCGATTGGTATCGCCGCCTTAAGCCGGGAAGTATAACCAACTAGGATGATATGGAAGGATTGTTCTTAACTAATTTCTTCGATGATGATACGGAAGTCTCCATCGGCACTTTACTAGACGAGAAGCAGAAAGGTGGGGAGTCTGTTGACGTTTTCGTCAAGCAATTCCGGAACAAAGCAGTAAACTGTCGAGATCCACTCACGAAAGAGTTCATTCTTCAGACATGTCATAATAACTTGTCTTTAGATGTATTAGAAGTCATGGGGGTGGTGCCCTCTAAAACATGGAAAGAGTTGAAGGTGAGAGGCGAACAAGCTGAACGTTTTCTCAAGAGAAAGATGATGGAGAGGGGTCAGCCACCATCTAACCCTCAAAAACAAAATTTTAACCCTCGAGGCAGAGGGAGAGGATCCACAGCTACAGTTGATGCTCATCAAACATCACAACAACCGTAACAACAACAACCATAACAGTCATCCTTCCAGCTGGCACCACTTCAAAGTCAGCATCCCCCGAGGCAGCCTAAAGCTTCGGAACCCAGATTCCCGAAAGAGTATTCTTTAAAAGACGATGAAGTTCCGGTCATCTTCAAGTATCTATTAGATAATAATAAGATCAAACTTTCACCAGTCACGAATCAAGAAGAAGCAAAGAAGACTAATGACCCGAAATATTATGCATACCACAGAAGGGTTCATCATCCTACCAATGCGTGTTATGTCTTAAAAGATAAAATACAAACCTTGGTCGATGTTGGTATCGTGACACCGAAACCAAAAGAGAAGAAAGTAGGTGTGAATGCAGTATCTATTAGCTTTGGTTTGGTTTCTTTATCCTGGTTCCAAGCCGAACCAGTATCAAAAGTTAAAATGCAAACCATCAACGATGATCCTTACGGACAGCGCCATAAAGAACTTGTGCCACATACAACTCCAAATAGCAAAATCCTCTGGGTTCATCCTGATCTATTGGGAGATGAACAATGGACGACATCCACGTCTAAGCTGAAAGGCAAAGGAAAGGGGAAGTCTTGTTTCGGAGCTTCAGCAATTCCTGAGAAGAATGATGAAGAAATCCCAACCCTACCACTTTCTGAAGAGGAGCAAGAATCTTTCGCAACAAGAAGTGGAAATGAATACCGTTTCAATTACCCAAGCACATCTGAACAACTAGCTGAACAGGGGGTGGTAAAAGTCGCACCTTCTAAAACCCTTGCTGAGCTGGGGGTAGTTGCAACTCCTCCTGTAGCTTCTGGAAAACCTCAGCAACCAGCTAAGCAAAAGGAAAAAGAAACCCAACATAAGGAAGTTCAAGTTCCAAGGCAGTCTCGTTTCAATCGACCAATTGGACGAGATAAACCGGAAAGCTCAAATGCACCATATCGTTTCGACGTTATGGCTCAGTTAGTTAATATCCCAGCAAGGATCACGCTGTACGAGTTACTGCGCCTTTCGAAAGATACTAGAGAAGTTTTACAAGAAGCCTTGGCCGATTCTGAGGTATTTCTCACTCAGATTAAACCAACTCCCGAAGAGCCAAAGTCATCGATTCAGCACTGCAATTTGGTAGCCACAAAATTCCCTTGCATTGCTTTCACCAAAGAAGATATGCAAGTCAGGAATTCGAAACATGATAGGCCTTTATATTTCACTGGATATATTGGCTCGAGTGTTGTCAACCGGATTCAAGTTGATCTGGGTTCCGCTGTTAGTATCATGCCACTTTGTTTGATGTATCACCTCGAAATTCCTGCCAACAAGCTAGCCTCTACAGGAACCGTTATTTACGGATTCAATACTAGTGGGTCAAGGCCATTGGGAAAAATCCGTGTGAAGTGTCAACTCGGAGACTTGAAGTCAGAGGTCACTTATTATGTGATTGATGCAGAGACTTCTTATAACTTGCTGTTGGGTCGCCCATGGATCCATAGTAATCTTATAGTTCCCTCCACCCTCAATCAGTGTCTGAAATATGTTGACACTAACAACAAGGTTAAGACGGTGGTCGCGGATAAGCAACCATTTAAGGGGTTAGAAAATTATTTTACAGACTCCCTTCTTTATGGTGTTGAATCCAATACTGAACCATCGGCCCATGGTACGGACAGCGGAGAAGAAGCTGATACCGAAGCTGGGCTCAATTATAGTGAAGGTCTTGTACTAAATGACATTGAACCTCTTGTAATCGATCTTGACGATGATGAATTGTCGGATGAAAGTTGTAACTGGCAACTTACCGATGAAGTAATAAATAATGATTTAGAGTACTCGCATTGTCTCGATAATGTAATGCAGGAATTGTATGATGACCCTAATCTACACATGCCACTTCGTTCGTCTTGTACGACGACGAAACACATCCAAAATCCATTCGGAACAACTATGATCCTACCCGCAAAGACAGGGTGTGAAAAAGAAATAGTCTTTGGAAAAGGGGAACCATCCCCTACTCCAGATCTTTTCTTGAACACTAATTCGGATGAAGAAGAACCCGGGTGACATTTTTCTCGGTATAGTTCACAAGCAAATGGCTACATGAGGAAGCAAGGCTATGACCTCTCGCTCGGTGAAGGTCTTCATTTTGGTCAAGGTGTCAGGGTTTCACCCCGTCCTGCCTATGTACCAAAAGGAAAACCGGATAATTATTACAGCTATAAAAGGAGTTTGGGTTACATCTCGTCATCTGATGATGAATATTACGGGCAAATCATTAATCAGCTAACAAATAAAAGTGAGCTTTCATCTGATACCTTAACTTGGGATTCTGACACTAGTATCGGGGAAACATTCAAAAGATTAATGTCGAACATGACCGTAGTTGATCCTTCTACTACAAAAGAAGATGATCAATTACCCACTTGGGAAGACCCCTGGGTACACTACATGAATGTTCAATACGGCGATCGGTTTGAACAAAGAGAACCTCCTACTGAAGATAAAGTAGTCCAGATTAATATGGGTGACGAAATTAACCCAAAACCCATATTTATTAGTGACGATCTTCCACCATATGAGAAAGAAGAACTAATCGCCCTTATTAGAGAGTATATCGACGTTTTCGCTTGGAATTACGAAGATATGCCGGGACTTGACCCAGATGTAGCAATGCACATCCTTAACATTAAACCGGATGTTAAACCCATTAAACAACAACAAAGACGGTTTCGTCCGCAAATTATGGAGGCAATAGAAGCTGAAGTTAAGAAACTGATTGATTCAGGCTTCATCAGAGAAGAACAACATCCTGATTGGTTGGCTAATATTGTTCCAGTCCTTAAAAAGAACGAGAAGATCAGAATCTGTATTGACTTTAGAGATCTGAATACAGCCTGCTCTAAAGATGACTTTCCTTTGCCAATTACAGATGTTATTATTGACAACACATGTGGGTTTGAGAGAATGTCATTTATGGACGGATTTTCTAGGTATAATCAGATCAAGATGCACCCAGACGATGAAAAGCATATGGCATTCAGAACACCACTTGGCATCTTCTGTTACACTGTTATGCCTTTCGGTTTGAAGAACGCCGGCGCCACATACCAACGGGCAATGATGAAGATCTTTCAAGAGCACCTTCGGAAGACCGTTGAATGCTAAGTTGATGACCTGGTTGTTAAAAGCCGTGATAAAAACAACCACATTAGTGATTTGAAGACGATGTTCGATCTTATGAGGAGTCATCAGCTAAAAATGAACCCGACTAAATCATTCCTAGGGATGTCCAGTGGTAAATTTCTTGGGTTCGTCGTCACTACAAAAGGTATTCATATTGATCCCGATAAGGTGAATGTGATACATGAATTACAACCCCCGAGAAATCTTAAAGAACTCAGAGGGCTGCAAGGTCGATTGGCATATATATGTCGGTTTATATCGAATATATCCGGAAAATGTCAACCTTTCTCTAAACTCACAAAGAAAGGCGTGTCGTTCATTTGGGATGAAGCATGTCAAAAGGCGTTCGAGGATATTAAAACATATCTAGCGAATCCACCTATTCTCGTTGCACCGAAATCGGGCAGACCGTTTTTTATTTACGTCAAAGCGACGAGCCATTCGTTAAGTGCATTGCTCATACAAGACGATGATAACGGTCACGAACAAGCTGTGTATTACCTAAGTCGTACATTTGTCGAAGCCGAATCTCGTTATCCGATGATCAAGAAAGAATGCCTCGCCCTAGTATTCGTAATCCAAAAAATGCGACATTATTTAGTTGGACAGACGATCTATGTCATTTCCAACATAAACCCAATTTGAGTATTCATGACCCAACCAGCCTCCATGAATTGGCGTTTAGCCAGGTAGGCCTTACTCCTATCCTAATATGATTTGTATTTCAAGCTGCAAAAATCGGTTAAAGGACAAGCTATCTGCGATCTTTTGGCAGTAAATCCTACAAAAATATAGCTGAGTTGTACGACGATCTACCGGATGAAACTCACGATGTTAACACCATGTCACATCAACCGGTGTGGTAATTATACTTCGATGGGGCTTCCCGAGCAACCAACGTGGCAAGCGCACCCGGATGTTCTAAAATTTCCTCAGGAGTGGGGGTCGTTTTAGTTTCCTCGGAAAAGCATGTCTTGCCTAGAGCATATTCGTTGACCGAACCATGCTCTAATAACGTGGTCGAGTACAATGCATTAATAATTGGGCTTAATTTTACCAAAGAACTAGGGGTCGAATACCTTAAAGCTTTTGGTGATTCTCAGTTGGTAGTTAATCAGATACGATGAGAGTATGAAGTCAGAAATCAAGATCTAATTCCCTACCACGAGGTAGCCATCGAGATAGCAAACTCGTTTGAAGAATTTTTCATCGAGTATGTTCCACGCCTCCAAAATGCATATGCAGACGCATTAGCAGCATTATCGGTATCTTTGGCTCAGCCTCCCGAAACAGAACAATTAATTACAGTGAGAACTCACAGCTTATTGTTCCAATCTATGATTCGATTGCTAAAGAAACACACTCAATGAGAGTTGAACCCGAAGTTCGAGATTGGCATTTCCCTATTATCGATTATATCCTACATGGTATCTTACCTGAAGATGTAAGAGAAAGGGATTCGATTCGTCGAAGAGCACTGAGATTCTACTACAATGCTACCACGCAAATGTTATATCAACGGTCTTACGATGGTTTATTACTCCGTTGTCTATCCAATAAAGAGGCAGAACAAGTACTCAAAGAGGCGCATGATGGGACATGTGGTGCACATCAGCCCGGTCCCAAACTCTGCGACCGACTTAGAAGAATAGGATATTACTGGCCAACTATGGTAAAGGATGCAGTCGACTATGCTCGACGATGTCATGTATGTCAGTTACATGCAAATTATATGCATCAGCCACCAGAACACTTACACCCATCAGCGACATCATGGCCATTTGAAACTTGGGGAATGGATATTGTTGGTCCTATTTTCCCGCCTTTAGTTAAAGGCGACCGTTTCATTCTGGCTATCACTGATTATTTCTCAAAATAGGCAGAAGCGGTTCCACTTAAGGAAGTAAAGACGAGTGATGTTATCAAATTTATTAAACACCACATCATCTATCGGTATGGTGTCCCAAGGTGAATAGTACATGACAATGGTCATTAATTCGTCAGCAACATATTCATCAAATTCTGTGGTAAATTCAGGATTAAGGATGTTTCATCGACTGCTTATAATCCCACAGTTAATGGATTAGCAGAAGCTTTCAACAAGACTATTATCAAGATTCTGGCAAAACTTGTGAAAGTTAATAAACGAGATTGTGACGACAAACTCGGTGAAGCCCTGTGGGCTTATCGTACAACTGTCCGTACGCCAACTGGAGCAACCCCATACTCCTTGACATATGGATGCGAAGCTGTCCTGCCTTTAAAATACAAATTCCCTCTCTCCGCATCGCTCTCGCAACGGGAATGACGACGGAAGAACATCACCAGAAACATCTCGAGGAATTAGAGATGTTAGATGAAAAACGCTTAGAAGCTCAACAACAAATCGAGTTTTATCAGGCTAGAATTTCTCGGGCTTTCGATAAAAAGGTCCGACGATGAAATTTTAAAGAAGGAGATCTGGTTCTTACCGTTCGAAGGCCTATGATTCTCAATTCTAAGAAGAAAGGAAAATTCCAACCCAAATGGGAAGGACCGTTTGTAATAGAAATAGTTTATTCAAACGTTGCGTATCGCCTAATCACCCAGGATGGCAACAAGTTAATGATGCCAATAAATGAGAAGTTCCTGAAGAAATACTATCCGTAGTATGTTCAGGATAACCTATACAAAATGGAAAATTCTTGAAGAAGTATTATCCGTATGTTCAGGATAAACTATGTAAAACGGGAAGTTCCTAAAGAATCCTATATAGGATATCTTTAAGATAACCCGAGATCAGTTGATTGTCCTAAATAGAAACTGATCATTTGAATAATCCATTCTTAATTATCATAAAATGATTAAGGTTCTTTTACTGTTTTTGTTGATGTGAGATTCAATGACAGAATATAGTTAATCTTTCCTCACGAAACCCCTCACCGATCGAATTGACCAACGGTGGGTCCACCAAAATCCGTCATAGATTAAAATCCTTTAAACTCCTATTGTATCCGTTGTCTAATATTCCCAATGCTGAAATTGTGATACAATGTCAAAAAATTTAGGTTATCAGTCTACATCAATCACCAAATTCTTTTATGTCAAATCCTTGTGCTTGACATAAAAAAAACTCCCATTGAGTAACGGGTACAAATCAACATTTCCGTCGTTACTTGTACCAAGCTCCCATTTCTCATTTGGTCAAACCTTCCTACAGTTAGGACCAAAGCCAAAATCTCCTCTCGATTCCTCCAATGAACGAGAGGTCCACAAATCGAGCGATCAAACATTCCTACAGTTAGGATCGTCTCAAAACTCCCACTTGGTCAAACCTTACTACAGTTAGGACCACAACCAAAATCTCCTTTCGATTCATTTCACGAACGAGAGGTCTATTTTCGAATTGAATAATCAAACCTTATGACAGTTAGGATTTTTTAAACCAGTCCAGATTCTCTAAGTAGGAGATCACACTTTGAGTTTTCTTTAGACCAGGAGATAGAATATAAAATTCTTCCTCTCCGATTTTGGGTTTATCTCTATCAACAAACAAGAGACCAGGAGATAGAATATAAAATTTTTTCTCTCCGATTTTGGGTTTATCTCTACCAACAAACAAGAGACCAGAAGATAGAATATAGAATTCTCTCTCCGATTTTAGGTTTATCTTTACCAACAAACAAGAGACCAGGAGATAGAATATAGAATTCTCTCTCCGATTTTAGGTTCATCTCTACCAACAAATGAGATATTGAGAGATAGAATATCCAATTCTCTCTTTATAATCTTGGGTTCATCTCCCTGCATAGGAAATGTAACCTACTTATATTTTAAAAAAACCATGTCGTTCACACATGGGGGATGTTATCTCTATCCCTTACTAGAGATAAGCCTACATCTAACATATGTAGCCTAACATATGTAGCCTACATATTCAATATTGTAGTTCAAAGTCTAAGAGAGTTTAATCTTTTAGCCCAACGTTATATGTGAAACGGATTTAGATAATTCACATACTAGCCCGATTCAAACGGTAGTTGGTAAAGGCATATCAAATCCGTTGATGGCTGAGGATTTGCCAAAAATCCTATAAGTATTATGGTTATTTATTCTAAACAAGAATGAGTAATCATAATAAAATCTTAATGAGCAAAAGAGTTCACTATATTGACCAAAAGCGTTCAAACAAAGCTACAAAAAATATATGTTCTAAAATTACAAAAGCTTATAATGACGAATTTGATCTTCAAGTTTTGAGAGCTCTATTGCATAAGCCTGTTCGAGTTCAGCTATCAAGCTAGCTTTGAAATTTCCTTCATCAATACTTTGAAGCTTGAGGACCTCTTGCTCCTTTTCAGCGAGTATTTGGTCCTGAAGATTCAGCTGTTGGGATAGATTAGACTCGGTTCGAATCAATGCCTCCAAATCTGACTTCAAAGCTTCCTGAGCATCTTCGGCCTTCATAAGTTGCTCCTTCAAGCGGTCTGTAGGCATCGAAAATTGCCTATAGGTCTCCACGAACGGTTCAGTGTTAAAGAACGACGATGAACGTCACTATCCGATCCACATGAGTCTAATCGACGTCGACGAATGACTGAAGTGAATCGACGAGCTACGTAAGCTGATAGGGTTTCGGAACAACCAAGACCCGGACCAATCGGGAACCCGGCACTGTTTACGAATAAGACAACGCCCTTCATGCCTCGACCACTCTACAGATAATCCAATCACCAGAGCGGATCGAACTCCTCGTCAAACATCCAACGCACCCGGAATCATTTAAATCCGAGTTGGGACGACGAATCAACGGCAAACACACCCGGAAGGACCTCGGACTAAACTGAGGCACCCGGGGGTGTCTCGGCAAGCTCGAAACACCCGAGGGGTGTCTTGGCAAAACCAAGACACCCCAGGGGTGTCTCGGCCATAACTTTTTGGATGCTCCCCCCCCCTCTTGGTTTCCTATAAATAGCCCCCTTGGGCCTTTGTTTTGGAGGAGGATTTTTGGAGAGCCTTGGCGAAGCCCTGCTGCAGTGAAGAGTGGCCGTGCGCTTCAACGAGGAGAGGAGTGGTCTTGATCAGAGCCTTCATCACCCTTTTCCCCCCTTCTTTCCTTAGTATTAGCCTTTAACGTTAATACTAAGAAGAGCTGATACCTCGTTTTAGCCGAGGTATACGCTTAAAGCTTCTACATCCCTTCGCGGATAGACGAAGCTCTGTCCGATTTATCCGGATCAGAAAGTTTCTATATCCCTTCGCGGATAGACGAAACTCTGTCCGATTTATCCGGACCAGATCTGAGTGCCCCGGTGGTCCACGGATATCAACATCCCCGTCACAGGCCAAAGACCCACGCAAGCAAGAGATGACAAACAGCTCTTGCGTTTGTTTGAAAGGAGTTGCATTTATTTTGTTTTCATTGTGTAAAGGTCTTATAAAAATTGTGTAAAGGTCTTATAAAAAGGCTATCTTTTTGTTTCATTGTAACGATTGAAGTTGTAATGAATGCATCAATGAATATAGCAACTTTTTCCGTAAACAAGCTGGCGACCACAGTGGGAGCCAACGGCATCGCAACCGACGCCGTCGTGACGCAACCGGCATTCCGCATTCAAGATCGGAAAAAAATGAAGAACACGAGCTCAATCCCAACACAGTTCAAAGAAGGCCTCTCCTTCCTCCATCCCCTCGCAGATCCGCCTCTCCAAACGGGTACAGAAAGGTAACTTCTTTCAATAAATGTTTGCAGGTCTTCGTTCGGAAAATTCCAAGACCCCGTTCCACCTCCTGCACTGCACGCACGTGACGTCCCCCCCGCGCTTAGTCCCACGCCGTCGTCCAACGGGTGCGAGATCGCAGATCCGGTACCTCCTCTTCCGCGAGGAGATGCTTCTGAAGACGCTCCCGCTGTTCAGCGGGAAAGATCGTGTCTTTCTTGCATTGATATCATTGCATCTTAGTTAGACAACTTTATGCGTTACACAGAGGATCCGGTCTTTTAGTACAGATCCGGTTTACCATGAAAATGCAAAATACAAAAAAAAGAAAGATTACAATTTATTTTCCTTTTATGTCCGAAGCGAATCGGCGAGCGTCCCTGTTTGCGTCACGTCGCTTTGTGGGGGTTCCTTTGCCTGCGCCGGGGTTATTTGCGTGGACCACGGCGTGATCTGCGATCCGGTCGGATATACACGATATGACGGGTATTATCTCTACGAAGGAATAATAGCCGGGTGGGGTAACTAATTCCACCAAGGAAATAGTAGCCAAAGTGTCGAAATCGACCCAACGCGATTCGAGACTCTTCTCGGGATCTAAGAACCAAGCTTAGATCCCGGAGGAAAAATCGTGTAGATCTGCCAGATCCGGTCCTCTGCCGAAGCACCTTCCTTGTTTTTGGCGTGGATGAATCGCCGAGAAACCGGCATCTCAAAGTCCAAGTCTTCAATCTTCTAAAGCTCCAATTTTTTTAGATCTCGATTCCCAATCCGGCAGAGCTTCGACCTACCCAATAATCCAACCTCCTGAAATGAAGCAATGCCTTGGGCCTATTTAATAAGGGCACCTCCCAGAACTGTGCATTATTCACATTCTGAGCCTAGCCACCTGTGGGTGGCTCGGCTTTGCCGAGCCACCCACAGGTGCTCGCTTCGGCCCGACAACCACCATCAGGTGGTCTGCCCTGGCCGAGCCAAGAAGCTTACGGGCACACATGCCGAGCCAACAAGGTGGCTCGGAAGACCGGAAGCAACTGCGAGATGGGGCTCGCTATATGAGCCCGGGGACACCTGTGGATAACCTCGCCCTGGGCCCGAGCACACAAAGTGGTCGCCCTAGGGCCGAATGCACCTAACACGGCCTGCGCGAGCACCCTATCAGGTGGCTCGCAGGCCAGCCCGTCCTAGGCCCGGGAGATATCCATACGTTAGGTTCCCGTCGTTCGAGTTCCGATTTGTTGTTGATGGACTTTGATCGAAATTGCGTGGTTTGACTTGTTCGACAATTTGTTGATCCCAATAAAAAAAACAGGAGCAAAGTCCACTTCTGAAAGTTAAGTCAACCAGATCATTGAATTCGAAATAGATCATAACACCACGGATTTCGTTCTGTTACGATGACAACGGATAAAACCGAACCTTGATCGACATTCCCGCGTGCGTGGCCATGCGTTTCCAACATGCTTGGGAAAGCAATCGTCGCTCGTTACTCTGCTCCGTTTGCGAGAATAGGAGCAACGGGCGTTAGGCGGGATAAAACGGTAAGTGAAAAAGATAAACGATCGCCAAGATGGTCCGTTTGTCGATTAACGTCTCGAGCTGTAAATCTGGAACCTAATAGGCAAATTTTAATAACGCCCTAACCAAGTACCCCCTCCAAAGTTATTTCAGCCTCGTTCGTCTTTTATAGAGAGAGTCCTGGAATACTTTTGATGTGATTGTCCCAAACCTTCAGATCGGCGTAGCGGACCTTTGGAATCGGCTTCTGTTCCTGGAATTCCTTCAATTCCCTTC
>NC_033796.1:74046295-74099358 GCF_001876935.1 Asparagus officinalis
TATTTTAGTTTTCTTATCGGCACATCTCCAATCTTATTATCCGTCAATTGCTGCATTTGCTCATTCATTTCATCGTCCACTAGTTATCCTATTTTAGATTATGTTGTACCCTTGTGCTGATGTTCGTTTAATATATCCTTGCATATCATTTCTATCATATACGGACTATATCTCATCTGTTTACATTGGCCTTATCTCTAGCCTCATATAATCCTTGTTCATTATTCCATAATTCTAGGATAACTTGTCATTAATTAATATTTAATTGCATTTAATCGGATTTAGCGCATTAGCATAAGCACCCTTAATCACCCCCCTTTTAGCGGTCTAACAATTGCCGTATCACCGAGCTTTAGGTGCTCTTTGATTTAAGTCTAATCGTCTTGCACGTTAAAGATCCAAGTTAAGCTTAATTGTGCCTAATCTAATTTTGCAGCTTTAATTGTATCTTGCTGCTTTTATATTATGGATATGCCATGGTTTAGCGTTATGCCATCAATATTGCTCCTAAGATTAGATAATCATTTCCCCTATGCCCAATCGGCGCTGTTGGTTAGATTTAAACTTTTTTTGTTCAAATCTAAACACTTGATTTGTATGCGGAAATTATAGATGATGCTTAGTATTGTGCCACTTTGGTAAATCTATAGTGGAATAAGCAAATGATCATCGCTATGTTTACCAATGGCAACAATATTTTGTTAGAAATATTTGCTAATGCCCTTTTTTAATTCATCTATGTCTAACAAGTTTGTTTATTTATGATATAGCTGCTTACAAAACTTTTGGACAAATTTTATAGAAGCACAAATCAAGGAGAAACTTGCGCAGGTACGACTCGACAAGTCTTTGGAGCGATCCCGCTTCAAGTTCTAAAGGAGTCAACATGCACAAGCGCCAAAACTTATGGCCGATAGCCCTACTGTGCAGGTTTGCAATTCGAATCTATTACCTGATTTATCTAATGATGAACTTGCTCTGTGCTAGTCTGAAAAAATTTACTCTCGCATGCCTTTAACACAATTGCCAAATATGATTTATTGATTTAAAATGCCAAGCATGATAATTTAGAATCCGCAATCATGAGCGATGCTAGCTCTCCAAAATTGCGACTGTCATTGGCAAGAGAAAAATTACCTATGCTTAAAGAAAACAATGCACATGTTAATTTATCGCGGAAAATGGAAAATTTGACGATCATCCACTTTCTAGCTTAAACTCATGAAAGTTGAAAGAGATAAGCCTCACTGGTTAGAAGTAAAGAACAACAAAATAATAGGCTCTTTATATAATATTGACTAATATATGTTTCTACTTAATAAAAATGCACTATGCCTAATGATGAAGTTGAATGATGTTAAAATACCGTATTTCCTTATTTAATAATCGAACTCTGCTACATGCATAATAACACAAGAAACTTATGGATATATGTGCTAAGTCTCATGCTACCATATCTACGACATGCCCATACACCATGCAATATATATACAAAGTTTAGCAAGTGTTCAATTTGCGATCGTAAAGGCCATTTATGTAATTTGCTAGATGCACAAAATCTCAAATATTATATCAATGCTTCTTGCATCTCATAAGGCTTCTTCATCACATGACTAACATGGGCACATATATCATGTTCATCTAGCATGCTCATAGTGTTTAAATGTGATTATTTGTGGTCGTTTTGGGTCATTTGGGCCAAATATATTTTGATTAAAAAGAAAATCTTATTTGCCAATGTTTCTATTATTTTTTTTTTTTTTTTTGTTAGCCACATGTTTTTAGAGTGACGTTTGTGGTAGATATGACCACTTAAGGAAAGTTTTGTTTTGATAATGTTTCAGCATTTGCAAAATAATCTTAAAAGACCAATCTTTATTTGGCAAAATGTTCGCTTCGTGCACATCCACATGGTAACATAACAAATGCATCCTCTTTCATGTGCACTTATTGCAATCGAGATGGGTCATTTGCAATACACTATTGCTTGACCGGACCCGTGCCAGCTAAATGTGGCCTAAGAGGGTTCATAACTTAGGCCTTGAGCTTAAAATGGAAGGGGTCATGTCCTAAATCTTTTGGTACCAAGAGTTCTTGGTACAAAACAATTTGATTTCAACTAGAATTTTAATGTTTTTATCCTTCTTATCTTAAATTAGCTTTGAAATCTTTTATATGAAAATAATTTTTAAATTGATAATCTTTTGTTTTCATGATTATTGATTTTGCTTTCATGACGAGGTTTGTATTTATATAACCTCCGGTTTATTGGGTGTTATTCCCAAATGCATGTTACGCGATGCTAGATGATTATATGGGTTAGAAACAAGCTTAAGAGTTGATATATTGTTGCTCTTAAATTCTTTTTGTTAAAGGATTTTGTTTTGATATGTTGCTTTGAAATTGCAATTATATTTCACTTATATGATGATTAGTTATATGTTTGTGCTCATGGATGCATCTATTCGTGCCTTATAATGTATTCTATATGTGATTTGATCAGTTACAAATTTTTTTTTGGTTGATCAAACATCATGTTTTGGTTAATGGTTTGATATGATTTCATTTGGTTGATTTTTTTTCATCGAAAACCTCTTTTGCATGATTCTCATGTTTTTCTCTCTTTGATTTCATAAATCTATTTTTTATACATGGTTTTTAGGCTTGTATTTTGAGACAACCTAATTTATCCGTGACATATCATTATGTGTTCTCATTATCTGTTGTATGTGAGTGATATCTAGCATATCTTTTCATTATCTTGCCCCATATTTTGTTTGCACGTGTTCATAACTTGCACATCTTCCATATGGCAGTTTTTTTTTTTTATAGAGGGAGCAATCCCTATACTATGGTTTATTACTCACCTATGGGGCTTTATGATAGGGGAGCTTTCGCTCTCTATTCTTTTTGTCCCCTTTTGATGCTGTCAAAAGGGGAGAAATATTGTGAGTATCCATATTATTCTTTCTTGGCTTATATGCATGATAATATTATCTTGTATATGTTCATTTCCTCATGCAATATTCCTTTTTGTAAATTGTTTGTCATGCATCAAAGGGGAGATTGGTTGGTCTTCTGTTTTGATGATGTTATAACAAACAGTTAATGTACTAATAGTGTTTGTCCAGTGTTTGTGGCATGCCTATGGTTTTATAGACAACAAGTTTTGAGGATGGATGGAAATAGCAGCTGCACATCATATCATGGAGGTTGGCGAATAGTGGAGTGAAGCAACATACAATTCAAGTAAGAGATCCAGTTGCAAGCGTTCAATCCGCAAGTGTACAAAGATAGAGCTTCGCTTGAGATCAAGATTGCTTGGGTTTTAGTTTAGGAGTTTATATTATGTGTGCTTGGTCTTTAAGCTCAATATGCATAGCAAGCACTACACAATTTATTGGTTTGCCATGTATATATATAGTTATAGTGATAACATATATGTTTTGGTTTGATAAGTTTCAAATTTCACTATGAAACATTGAATAGCAATTTGGAAAATATATTTGTTTGCATACTAATACATTTATTGATTTCATCAAATATCAATTTTATTTAGTTTCATGAAATCAATATTTTAGTGTATTTATGTGTATGTTTGATAACATACTATATTCATTATTTATAACGACTTCATATACATAGTTTACATCTTCTATTTAAGTCTAATAAAATCATTTTTATTGTTTTCAAAACTGGTTTAGCTAAGAATGGTCAAACTCATGTGTTTCATATTTCCGTGTTTGGACCTCCATTACAAATGATGATATTTTACATTTGGGAAGTCCTGTTCTGATAACCAGTCGGGGCTGTAGCATGTTTATTATCATGTCAACAATCATTCTCGCCAAAGTTGTTATATTTTTTGCATTTATTTGATTTAATTTTAAACAGTGTTTTAAATCAGGCACTATCAGATTTTCATAATGGCAGTTTTCGGTCGACCGCACCAGTCGACCGATCATTTGATGCTTTCTTCACTGGCGGAACAGAAGATTGGTCGGTCGCACCGCGGTCCGCGGTCGACGCGAGAAGCTCCATGCGGTCGACCGCAGACGGTGACCGCGATTGTCCAGAGCTGATCTTTGCGTGTTTTGCTGCTCCATCGGGTCCGATCCGCAGAATTTCCGTGCGACGCGACAATAGATCCGTTGGCATTCCAAACGGCTATTTCTGAGCCTGTTTGCTGGGGCTGGTTTTTGTCTTTTGACTTGGGGATTTAGGCTGAGGTTTGGAGGATATAAATACGCCTGCTTGATCTCAGTTTTCAATTAGGCAAAAAGAAGTTTTTAAACAAAGGTTTTAAAAAGTTAAGTGTGTTTAAGGGTTTGTTTTTTGTTTGTGGAAGAAGTTTTCACAAGTGGAGGAATCATCTTCTTGTTTGGGCTTCATATTCTCCATCTCTCCCATCTTGATCTAGAGAATTTTGCACTAAAACTCAAGTCTAGCTTTTATTTATAATTATTTGTTGATTATATTTTTATTAAAGGCTAGTTTATGTTGAGTTTTTAGTTTTTGATTTGATTTCTCTTTGTTTTACACCACAACCATTGTAGCTATTGTATTTGTGCATACATTATATAATTGGTTGTGGGATAGTGTGACATTGAGTTGAAGCAAGCTAATTGAGTTCTCCACCTTGTTAAGAGAACAATCATTTGTTATTTTGTGGCTTAATTGTGAGATTCAACTTTGTAATACACTTGTAACACCGAGTGAGGAAGTGTGTGGTGAGAGTCGGGGATCGTCCCAAGCAGGAGTGGCGGTCGGTTGACGTGCGCTAGGGAAGAGGTTGTAACGAGCACTGTGAGGAGTAACACGGCTAGGTCGGCAACACTAGTGGGTGTAGAGTGGGATTACAATAGTGGTGTTGATTGTAGTTTTCGGTTAGGCTAGAAAACGCGAGTGTGAGTGTAAACGTTGTTCGGTGAACGTAGAAAACCCGGTTTGATAGTGGTTTTCTGCCTGGGAGTGGGGAGCGGAGACGTAGGACGGAAGGTGCGAACTCCGTGATCATATTCTTGTTTGAGTTTGTCTTTGGCTGTATTTTGTTTGCATTCATCTTTATATCGGCCAATTGTGGCAATTCCTCATTCATTTCATCCACTATCCTATTTAGATTATTACGCCTTGTGCATGTTTCATATATCCTTGCATATATTTCTATCATATAGGATATAATCTGCATGTTCACAATTGCTTATCCTAGCTCATATATGCTTGTCATATTTCATAGCTTGCTAGGAATAAGCTTTGATAATTAATTTTAATTGGCATTTAATCGGATTAGATTAGCATAAAACCCTAATCACCCCCCCTCTAGGGTCTAACAAGATGTTATTTATGCAATAACTAAAGTACAATAAAGGTTTCAAATTTGATCATGTCTGGAATATGGTTAAAAATTTTGAAAAATTTAAAGATGATGTCCCTACAACAAGACAAGTTGGTCGAAGATAACCCCAAAGTGTGAACTTCGACTCGTCACAATCAGATAATCCCACTCCGGAATCTCCTATATCAACATCTCCTGGACTGTCATCATTTACTCCATCTGAACAACCTATTGGGGTAAAAAAAGCCAAATTGAAAAGGAAAAATGATGATCATGAGTCAAGTGTACTGGACTCCATCAAGACCTCAAACAACTGACTTATAGACAGGTTAGACAGTTAGATATAGGTGCCCTGCAGGCAATAATTGTATATTATAACAGGACCTATATGAAAATAATATCCTTATTCTAAATAATAGTATGCTATTTTGGTCAGATTTATCTGGTATTTTTTAAATACAGATAAAGTCCTTAGAATGATACTAGACTATTAGACATTTCGGATATGATAGTAATGAAGAGATCTGATTTGTCGCTAACGTATATTCTAAAATATTCCTAGTCGATGAAGTGTTGAAATTAATGAAGAGATCTGATTTGTCGCTAACGTATATTCTAAAATATTCCTAGTCGATGAAGTGTTGAAATGAGACATCATCACTTTGGTAAGACTAGTGTATACTTTATTTCTTCTTTGGAAGTACGATGATCCATCTCTTAGATCATTGATGTGAGACATCAAGATATAGTATACATGTGACTCATTAGTAATGAGTTGACTGAACGACTCACTGAGAACATCTAGTTGGTAATTATACTTAACTGTCAAATAGTAGTTCTCAAGTGATATAGTACAAAGTAGTCTCTTGACCTAAGGCATGAGTATAATATCTTACATGTCAGTATAGGTGTACTTAGACTTTTACCTAACCACAGTTCTCATCGAGTTGTGCATAACGGTTCTTGTTGGGTACATCCCGAGGCATAAGTAGATATTGAGATGCTAATATGGGATTCGTCTCTCCCAGTATAGGGGGTTGATGTCATAAGATTGTTTGATATAACTATAACCTGAAAATCCTTGGCCAAGGTAAATAAGATAAACTGATTGTCAGTTTGATCTTATAGGTTATGAGTTTAATATCAACAAACACTAATTGAGCAATTAGGGTTTGACAGTTTTCCATACCCTAGGCTTAATAGTTTGACATGGTTTGACGAAGAGACCGGACTGTACGGCATTATCACTGAGTGGTCCTGATATAATTGTGTTAGCATCTTGCAGACATTTATCACAACTTATACCCGGGTAGTCTTCATGTGTAGCTAGCACCTCTGTTGTACTTGTGGATATGATCCACTGCCGAGTTCTTAAGTTGGGCCCTAGAGTCACACCAAGCGCGTACTTGAATCCTATGAAACACAATTTATAGAGTGATGTGTATGATTGATACACATATATGATTTTACCGGATACACATAAACGGTTATGTATATCGATAAAATCAGAATGCTATGTACTTAGGAAATGAATTCTAGTATTTTTCCTATAAAGTTAACTTTTAGTCAACTAGTTGACTTTTTGGTCAATAGTTGACTTTTGGTCAACTCATTGACTTTTTGGTCATATGATGACTTATTAATCAATGATTGGAAAATTACAAAATATCGTATTTATGAAATACAATATTGATTTGGTATTCTCATTTATGAAATACACATACCATGTATAATGAGTCATGAGATGAGTCATTTAGTGGTATGGTTTGAGCACATGGTTTATTAGCACATGGTTTTGAAATGTAATGATTTATAAGATGATTCATTGCATGACTCACTAGATTAATCATTGATATTTGATGATTCATTGCATGACTCATAGGATGAGTCATTCATATCATGAACATATTTCACTCTATAAATATGACCTCTCTTTCTTATGGAAAGGCTAATGAAAAATTGGTTAAGTGGGTTTTTTTTCCATAAGAGAATAAAAGAGAGCTCTCCTCTTACTATATTCTAGCAATCTTGAGTAAGAGGAAGTAGTAGGATTTTATAGTACCCCGGGTGGATATCTTACCTTGTGTCTCAAGAAGACTCCGATTTTATCAAGCTCACTTGAAGACTTAGAGATCCACTACGAGGAGATTTTCTACTACAAGGAGCAAGAGCTGAGGGTTATTCGATCTTCCATCGAATCACGCTTCGAAAGTATGAATTTCTAAATCTTAAATGCTCTCTTTAATATAGGGATTATGTTAGATTTAATCAGGATGGTCCTATTATGTATTTCATGCTCTCTACATGCATAGCATAATTATACATATAGTCTTCCGTTGCGTATTTTGCATGTATTTAGCATGAATTTCCTTCATGGTATCAGAGTCATGGTTCCATCTAATTAAATCTTAACATGCATATCTAACTCATAGAGGACTTTGTTCTTGCTTCTAATTACTAGTTTAATTAAAAGATGTTTTAATGAAACTAGTTAATTAATACAAGTTGTTTTGTAATTAGTTATACTAGTTGTTGATTCAAAAATGTGATTTTTGGTTCATATGTTTTTAGGAGTAAAAACACTTGTATAAATTGCAAAACATTTATTTACAACTAGTGTAGTTGTATGTTAGAAGCATGATAGTCTTATTTGAGTTAGGATAATCCCTATGTTATCTAGTTTTCCAATTTGTTGCATAACTAGATAGATGCATATTTCTTAATGTTGATTAAGTTATATGTTTTATATCATCTTGCGTGGATGTTATGTTTATGGATGGTAGTGGACAACGATTCTCTTGTATTTATTGTATTGATGTAATATAGCTAGAAATGTAATATTATTTTTTGACCTCTTCCCTCCCCGAGCATGGGCTACGCCTACGGGTTTAGGCACTTGCTCACCGATCATGGGCTACGCCTACGGGTATAGGCCCTTGTTCGGGTGTGGGGTGTATGGTTATTTAGTTTAGTTATTTCATTTATGGCTTTTATTTTACATTCAATGCAATATTATTACCCATCCTATGAGATGGTTTTTCCATTATAAATGGGGCTTGCACGTCCTATGTATATGTGAATGTAATAATACAGGATTTGCAAGGGAGCTAGCAATGTAAGGAGTTACAAATTGCTTGCCAAAATGTAATTAGTGTAGTTGCATTTTATTCCCTTAGTTGTCCACTACCATTCCATATTGTTTTTACATATGTTGATATGTTGGTTGTGCCCCAATTATAGATGTCAATACAATTGGGTGCTATATTCTACAAAGTTTATATCTCTATCTCATTAGAGAATAGTTTTTATTATAAAAACTCATTTTTAAACTTTGTGAGACATGGAAATAAGAGTTTATTGACCATAGAGTGGTGAGACCGACATTAACATAGTGTTAGTGTGAAAGATAAATAAACCTAAAAAAGTTAAAAGAGATGTATTTAGAACCAACTTTTAGCTAGTGTCTAAGGAAAGTGATTATGAGGTATAGCTAATGGGGTGATACCCAACTTAAGATTAGGGGTGATGCCAAATCTTTCGCTCTATAGTCTTAAAGAGAAGTGGTTACTTAATTAAGGTCCGATAAATATTCCCGGTGAATTGCTCGGAACCTCCCACCAATCTTGCGCTTTCCTGGCTAGTTTAATTGTTGCAAGTATAAATATAGAGCATCTTTAAATTATATCAAGTTCGATTACGGTAAAAGATTTGAGAAATTATCCGTAGCCCTCCATCATTTTAGTTAAATAGTATTAAGCTTATAAATACTATGTTTGTTGGCATACGTTAAGACATAACTATTCTATGGCTAAATAGTATTCATCTGTATATAAGATATAAGGATAGCTTAAGTTGGTTATGCAACTTTGTTGGCATACGTCAAGAGTTTGCATAAGTTAAATTTAAGCCAGTCAAGAAATGATGGGTACAAACTTGACTAGCATTTTATGATTTGTTGGCATACGTCAAGGTCATAAAAGATTAGGGGTAAAATCATATCAAGAATTACAAGAGTATAAAAGACAAAAGTTGTCTACCAATTATTGAGTGTATCAATTTGTTAGCATACGTTAAGGTTGATGCATTTAATGATAATTGGATCTTGATCCCACTTGAAAAACAAAGGGTTGTTTTCCGATCACCTCTTATAAGGTTTAATGATAATTGGATCTTGATCCCACTTGAAAAACAAAGGGTTGTTTTCCGATCACCTCTTATAAGGTTTTGAGGGACTCGAAAAATAGTGGGAGGCATAACTTAGATAAAAATAAACCAAATCTATTTTATGTATTGAACATCTGCTAAAATAATTTTTTATCTCTCTTTCAGGCCATTATGTCTGGCTTAAAAATCATATCAGAACAGAATAAGTTAACTGATCCTAATTTCATAGACTGGTTGAGAAATATAATTATTGACCTAACTTATGGCAAAAGTAGCATATGTCCTCACAAACACCGGAATACTCTAGGCCCAGAACCCTCTGTTGCGGACACTGAAATCCGCATATAATGAGATTGAGATTGTTCACTTGCTCATATTGCCTCACTATTACCTCTACGGATCTAGTCCATTAGAGACAATGTGAGAATCTGGATGTTAGATACATATTTCATAATACAGTAGGACTGTATGGTGAGCAAACCGCGACAAATGTTGTATGCGGAGTCTTAGAATTTGTTCTAGACATAAATGACTATGAGATCTTTTGTTGGGACCATGTCCTCAAAAATGATCGCTTATGTTATTGAGCTTGAACTTTCGAACATAGGCCTAGATACAGATAGATATACAGATATCATTCTGCAGTCCTTGACACCAACCTACTCCCAATTCATCACAGAGTTCTTGATGATGAATCTGGAGCCCACTCTTCCAGCCCTGCTTAATTTGTTAAGTCAGGAGGAAAGTTCTTAAAGGGACAAACACCAGCCTTGGCTATAGGGTAATCTTCCTTCTCATCTAGCAAAGTGGTTGCCAAGAGAAATGAAATGAAGATTACTTCTATACCAAGGAAAGATGTCAAGAAGGCTGTCAAGAAGGACAAAGGGAAGGTGAAAATGACGACAGCATGATGCTTTCATTGTCACAAGTCAGGACACTGAAAAAGGAACTATCCAGAATTCTAAGCCTCACTCATAAAGAAGGAGCAAGTTGTTTCTTCATCTTCAAGTGTGCTTGTTACTAAGAATTGTTTTTCTATAAATCCTATATCTAAGGTATTAGATACCGGATTAGGATCTCACATCTGTAATTTATTGCAGAGGTTAAGAAGTTATAGAAATATTTTGATTTTGAGTAGCTGCTATTTTGTACCAACTATGATGTGCAATATAATATTCATATCTTTATTAGATAAAGATGGATATATATTCAAGTTGGAGAACAGTGTTATGAATATCATATTTAATCAAAAGTTGATCGCTTATGGAACATTGTGTAATGGCATCTATATTTTTAAATCAAAACATAATTCTAAACACTCATCACACTCTTATGGAACATTGTGTAATGGCATCTATATTTTTAAATCAAAACATAATTCTAAACACTCATCACACTTATAAAAGAAAGCATTCAGTTTTGAATGTCAACTCATCACACTTATAAAAGAAAGCATTCAGTTTTGAATGTCACTTTCTTAAGGCATTGTAGACTTGGTAATATTAATTAAGAAAGACTTGCCGAATTACATAAACATGGATGTTTTAGATCCATTTTTAATCTGAGACTTATGTTACTTGCAAGTCTTGTCTTAAAGGAAATATAACCAAAGACTTTATTTATGGTAAATGGAGCAAGGGTTGCAAAACTCTTAGGACTGATACATAGTGATGTATATGGTCCTATGTCTATGATGGCAAGAGGCGACTAGAGCAAGAAAGTTAAAATTCTTCGATTTGATTGAGGATATGAAAACTTAAGCTCAGAATTCTTAGGGTTCTTTAAAAGAGAATGTGATTCTCTCTCAGGTAACTCTGGGAATTATATCATATTAGATATGGTACACTCCATGATGAGTAAACACAGATACATTTTTTTTCTTCTGGGCATATGCGTTGGAAATAGTGACATACTTACTGAATATGGTTCCTACTAATTTAGTGCCTAAAACTCCATATAAGATATAGAGTGGGATAAAACTACATCTTAATTATATTAAGATTTGGGATGTTATGCTTGTGAAGCAAGATCCCAAAAAGGTTAAAGGCATGCTCAGTATTGTATAAATTTGTATGATATCCTAGGATATCTATTCTACCACATCGATGAATAATAAATTATTATTTATCGGAATGACACCTTCTTAGAGAAGGAATTTCTTGAAAAAGAAATTAGTGGTAGTGTGATAGGACTGGAAGAAATTTCAGAGATACAAATTAATATTGATAATTTAGTAGAACCAGAAAATTCAGTTATACCAGAAGAACCTCAACCATTCTGTAGATATCCAAGGTGATCTCATGCACCTAAGAGACAATATGATTTTCTCATAAAAGGTAGCATATTAGATCACGTCATAGATGATGACGAACCTTTGAGTTATCAGCAAGCATCTCAGAGTAGGGACTCTATTGCTTGGCATGATGCAATGAAATCCGAAATATACTCTATGTACACCAACAAAGTATAGATCTTAGACAATGCTCCTAAAGGGGTGATACCCATAGGTTGCAAATGGTTGTTTAAGAAAAAGTTGGGTGTAGATAGGAAAGTAGAGACTTTTAAAGCTAGACTGGTAGCTAAAGGTTTTCGTCAAAGACCTGGTTTGGACTACGATGAAACCTTTTCTCCAGTAGCTATGCTAATATCTATTCGGATCCTACTTACTATAGCTGCTCAATATGACTACGAGATCTGGCAAATGGACATCAAAACTACATTTCTAAATGGTGATTCAGAAGAGTGCATATATATGACTCCACCAGAGGGATTTTGTAGTCAGTTGGAGCAGTGGAAAAGCATGTAGGTTGCTTAAAGCCATTTATGGACTAAAGCAAGCATCACGGGGATGGAACATCTGTTTTGATGATGCTATCAAAGAGTTTGATTTCATCAAAAATCCAGATGAACCATGTGTATATAAAAGGATAATTAAGAGTATTGTATTGTTTCTTATTTAGTATGAAGACGATATACTCTTAATTTATAATGACATATCGTCATTACAAGCGGTTAAAATATTACTATCAAAAGTTTTTTCATGATTGATATGGGTGTAGCATCCTGTATGCTAGGTATTCAGATCTATAGAGATAGATCTTAAAGGATGTTAGGATTATCCCAATCTAGATACATCGACATAGTGCTAAAGCAGTTTAGCATGGAGAATTCTAAGAAAAGGTTTCTCATGGAATCTCCCTCTCTAAAAAGAGTCTTCCCAGACTGATGAAGAGAGGAAACTCATGAGTCTTATTCCTTGTGCCTTGGCAGTAGGATCGATCATGAATGTCATGTTATGTATTAGATTGGATATCGCTTGTACACTCACTTTGGTATGTAGATGTCAATCAAATCATGGAGAAGAGCACTGGAAAGCAGTCAAGAATATGCTTTAGTATGACTAAAGAGTTATTTTTGATATATGGTAAAAGTGACCTCCAAAGTGGAGGGTTTTTCCGAATCAAGCTTTCAGAGCGGTATTGATAGTAAATCTATATCAGGATATGTTTTTATCCTCATAGTCGGCTGGAAAAGTTCTAAGCAAGACATAGTGAGCCAAATACATTGTGGCAAATGATACAGCCAAAGAAGCTATCTGGATAAGGAAGTTCCTTTTAGAGCTGAAAATTATTTCCCACCATTATAGATCCGGTACTTGTATACTGTGATTGTAATGCTGCGATAGCTCTTAAGGAACCCCGATCTCACAATAAGTCCAGACACATTCTAAGGAAGTATCACTTGATCAGGGAGATAGTGGATCTCTAAGAGATCAAGATTAAAAGAGTATACTCAAAAGATAATATAGCAGATCCATTCACAAAGGTAATTGCTCACATACATTTTGAAATACTTGTTGAGCTATTGGGTATTAGATACTACAATGATTGACTTTAGTGCAAGTGGGAGTTTGTTAGATATAGGTGCTCTGCAGGCAATAATTATATATTATAACAGGACCTATATGAATATAACATCCTTATTCTAAATAATAGTATGCTATTTTGGTCAGATTTATCTGGTATTTTTTAAATACAGATAAAGTCCTTAGAATGATACTAGACTATCAGATATTTCGGATATGATAGTAATGAAGAGATCTGATTTGTCGCTAACGTATATTCTAAAATGTTCCTAGTCGATGAAGTGTTGAAATGGGACATCATCACTTTGGTAAGACTAGTGTATACTTTTTTTTCTTCTTTGGAAGGACGATGATCCATCTCTTAGATCATTAATGTGAGACATCAAGATATAGTATACATGTGACTCATTAGTGAATGAGTTGACTGAACGACTCACTGAGAACATCTAGTTGGTAATTATACTTAACTGTCAAATAGTAGTTCTTAAGTGATATAGTACAAAGTAGTCTCTTGACCTGAGGCATGAGTACAATATCTTACATGTCAGTATAGGTGTACTTAGACTTTTACCTAACCACAGTTCTCATCGAGTTGTGCATAACGGTTCTTGTTGGGTACATCCCGAGGCATAAGTAGATATTGAGATGCCAAGATGAGATTCGTCTCTCCCAGTATAGGGGGTTGATGTCATAAGATTGTTTGATATAACTATAACCTGAAAATCCTTGGCCAAGGTAAATAAGATAAACTGATTGTCAGTTTGATCTTATAGGTTATGAGTTTAATATCAACAAACACTAATTGAGCAATTAGGGTTTGACAGTTTTCCATACCCTAGGCTTAATAGTTTGACATGGTTTGACGAAGAGACCGGACTGTACGACATTATCACTGAGTGGTCCTGATAAAATTGTGTAAGCATCTTGCAGATATTTATCACAACTTATACCCGGGTAGTCTTCATGTGTAGCTAGCACCTCTGTTGTACTTATGGATATGATCCACTACCGAGTTCTTAAGTTGGGCCCTAGAGTCACACCAAGCGCGTACTTGAATCCTATGGAATACAATTTATAGAGTGATGCGTATGATTGATACACATATATGATTTTACCGGATACACATAAACGGTTATGTATATCAATAAAATCGGAATGCTATGTACTTAGGAAATGAATTCTAGTATTTTTCCTATAAAGTTAACTTTTAGTCAACTAGTTGACTTTTTGGTTAATAGTTAACTTTTGGTCATCTCATTGACTTTTTGGTCATATGATAACTTATTAATCAATGATTGGAAAATTACAAAATATCGTATTTATGAAATACAATATTGATTTGGTATTCTCATTTATGAAATACACATACCATGTATAATGAGTCATGAGATGAGTCATTTAGTGGTATGGTTTGAGCACATGGTTTATTAGCATATGGTTTTGAAATATAATGATTCATAAGATGATTCATTGCATGACTCATTAGATTAATCATTGATATTTGATGATTCATTGCATGACTCATAGGATGAGTCATTCATATCATGAACATTTTTCACTCTATAAATATGAGCTTTCTTTCTTATGTAAAGGCTAATGAAAAATTGGTTAAGTGGGTTTTTTTTCCATAAGAGAATAAAAGAGAGCTCTCCTCTTACTATATTCTAGCAATCTTGAGTAAGAGGAAGTAGTAGGATTTTATAGTACCCCGGGTAGATATCTTACCTTGTGTCTCAAGAAGACTCCGATTTTATCAAGTCCACTTGAAGACTTGGAGATCCACTACGAGGAGATTTTCTACTACAAGGAGCAAGAGCTGAGGGTTGTTCGATCTTCCATCGAATCACGCTTCGAAAGTATGAATTTCTAACTCTTAAATGCTCTCTTTAATATAGGGATTATTTTAGATTTAATTTGAATGCTCCTATTATGTATTTCATGCTCTCTACATGCATAGCATAATTATACATATAGTCTTTCGTTGCGTATTTTGCATGTATTTAGCATGAATTTCCTTCATAGACAAGATGAGCTTGGACAGGCAAGTAGCATTTTATATCGAACGAGAAAAGATAGCCATGAAAAAAGATAGAGATGAATGGAAAATTATAATGAAAGATTAGAATTCCATTGCTGATCCAAACGTGCGTGAGTACGTTCGAGCTCAACAAATTAAAATAATACGAAAAAGAAATCAACAAGAACAAGGGTCTGCTTCTAATTTTGGCAATTATTTCAATGATATTGGACACTCTGGCCCCGATCTACCAGATTATTAAGAGTTGCTTGTTCATCTTATGTAAGATTCCATGTTTAGTTTATATTTTATGTTTTATTTTAATAAAGTTTTATATTATGTGTGTCAGTTTTTATATGTTATGTATTTCAGATATGTAATTTATATTTGAATTATGTATTAGGATTGCTCTTTATATTTCATTATAATATCTTGATTTTAATATTATAATTAATAATAGGGAAAAATGCTTCCAGCCCCCAAAAGCTAAGTAAACGTGCTTCCCACCCCCAAGACTTTGTCAACGGGTGTTTTACCCCCAAAAATAAAGATTCTGTTCTCTAAGCCCACAAAACACAAAACCCAAGACATTAAAACATGTGAAGACCATAATACCCTTCTCTCTCTCTTTCTTTTTTATTAAAATATGATGAGGATTATTTTATTATTTTTGTTTTCTCTCTCTCTTTATCATGATGTACTAAGATGATAGTTAAAATGATTGATGATGATTATTTTATTATTTTTATTTTTTATTATTTTGGTTGTTTGTATTGAGAGATTGTTAAAGTTATGGATTAATTGTTAAGATTACGAGTTAATTGTTAATGTTACGGGTCAATTGTTAAGGTTATGAATCCTCTCTCTCTCTCTTTCTTTTTTTATTAAAATATGATGAGGATTATTTTATTATTTTTGTTTTCTCTCTCTCTTTATCATGATGTACTAAGATGATAGTTGAAATGATTGATGAGGATTATTTTATTATTTTTGTTTTTTTATTATTTTGGTTGTTTGTATTGGGAGATTGTTAAAGTTACGGGTTAATTGTTAAGGTTACGAATTAATTGTTAATGTTACGGGTTAATTGTTAAGGTTATGAATCCTCTTTCTTTCTCTCTCTCTCTCTCTCTCTCTCTCTCTCTCTCTCTATCACGATGTTTCTTTGATGATATTGAAATGATTAAAGAGGATTATTATTTTATTATTTTTGTTTTTTTATTCTTTTTGTATTTTTAGAATATTCGTTATTAAGGATAATGGTTGGTTGTAAATGTTATGCATTGATTGTTAAGGTTATGGGTTGGTTGTTAAGCTTAAGGGTTTGTTGTTAAGGTTATGGGTTTGTTGTGTAGGTTACAGATTTGTTATTAAGGTTACAGGTTTAATTGTTAAGGTTACGGGTTTAATTGTTAAGGTTACGGGTTTAATTGTTAAGGTTACGTATTTAATTGTTAAGATTACGGGTTTAATTGTTACGGTTACAGTTTATTAATTGTTAAGGTTACAGGTTTAATTGTTAAGGTTACGGGTTTAATTGTTAAGGTTACGTATTTAATTATTAAGGTTACAGGTTTAATTGTTACGGTTACGGTTTATTAATTGTTAAGGTTACGGTTTAATTGTTAAGGTTACGAGTTTAATTGTTAAGGTTACGAGTTTAATTGTTAAGGTTACAAGTTTAATTGTTAAGGTTACGGTTTTAATTGTTAAAGTTACAGGTTTAATTATTACGGTTACGGTTTTAATTGTTAAGGTTATGGGTTTAATTGTTAATGTTAGGTTTAATTGTTAAGGTTATGGTTTAATTGTTAAGGTTACGGTTTAATTGTTAAGGTTATGGGTTTAATTGTTAAGGTTACCGGTTTAATTATTAATGTTACGGTTTAATTGTTAAGGTTATGGGTTTAATTATTAAGGTTACGAGGGAGAGAGAGAAGGGATCCATAACCTTAACAATTGACCCGTAACCATAACAATTAAAATCGTAACCTTAACAATTAAACACGTAACCTTAACAATTAAACCCGTAACCTTAACAATTAAACCCATAACCTTAACAACAAATCCGTAACCTACATAACAAACTCATAACCTTAATTAACAATTAAAACCCGTAATCTTAACAATTGACCCGTAACCTTAACAATTAAACCGTAACCTTAACAATTAATAAACCGTAACCGTAACAATTAAACCCGTAACCTTAAAAATTAAACACGTAACCTTAACAATTAAACCCGTAACCTTAACAATTAAACCCATAACCTTAACAACAAATCCGTAACCTACATAACAAACTCATAACCTTAACAACAAACCCTTAATCTTAACAACCAACCCGTAACCTTAACAATCAATGTATAACCTTTACAACCAACCATTATCCTTAACAACGAATATTCTAAAAATACAAAAGAATAAAAAACAAAAATAATAAAATAATAATCCTCTTTAATCATTTCAATATCATCAAAGAAACATCATGATAGAGAGAGAGAGAGAGAGAGAGAGAGAGAGAGAGAGAGAGAGAGAGGATTCATAACCTTAACAATTGACCCGTAACATTAACAATTAATTCGTAACCTTAACAATTAATCCGTAACTTTAACAATCTCCCAATACAAACAACCAAAATAATAAAAAACAAAAATAATCCTCATCAATCATTTCAACTATTATCTTAGTACATCATGATAAAGAGAGAGAAAACAAAAATAATAAAATGATCATCATCATATTTTAATAAAAAAAAGAAAGAGAGAGAGAGAGGATTCATAACCTTAACAACTGACCCGTAACATTAATAATTAACTCGTAACCTTAACAATTAACCCGTAACTTTAACAATCTCCCAATACAAACAACCAAAATAATAAAAAACAAAAATAATAAAATAATCCTCATCAATCATTTCAACTATCATCTCAGTACATCATGATAAAGAGAGAGAGAAAACGAAAATAATAAAATAATCCTCATCATATTTTAATAAAAAAAGAAAGAGAGAGAGAAGGGTATTATGGTCTTCACATGTTTTAATATCTTGGGATTTGTGTTTTGGGGGCTCAGAGAACAGAATCTTTATTTTTAGGGGTAAAACACCCGTTGACAAAGTCTTGGGAGTGGAAAGCACGTTTCCTTAGCTTTTGGGGGCTGGAAGCATTTTTCCCTTTTAAATTTTAACATTATTTTTATTTTTAAAAAATAATTTATTTTGTCCAAATTATACAATTAGGGTAAAATTATAAAATTTAAATATTATTAGGGTTGTTTTATACATTTAATAAAACAATTAGGGTCAAATTGTAAATGCATAAAAATATGAGGTAAAAATAAAAAATTGAAAAATAAAAAAATAAAAAATAGTAATACGGTGATGAACAGTGTGACGCCAAATATGGCGTCGCGCTGTTTATCATCGCTAAAATGCAGCCAAAAATGAGGCTGGGTTGGAGCACACACGCAGCGGCAAAACTACTTTTTGCACCAAAATGCCGCCGCGTTGGAGATGATCTAAGGCATGTTTTTCCTCTCACAAAACTAGGTTATTGTCGTAGGGTGTGTAGTAAGGACACGTTTTTTTGCACAAAGATAATTATGAAGTAGATGCAATAAAATGAAGTAGAGGCTTCCGCTATATTTAAGCGAAATGAGTATGAATTTAGGGAATTTTTTTTCTAACATATTCTTTATTAGTTACTTCCTAGTAATTTTCCATTGATATCCAAATGAAAAGAAAAAACAGTATTGCCTGTTACTTTGTAAAAATATTATATTCTAAAAAGTTAACATGTGTTATACCAAAAAATTACAAATTGACAAAAGTTAACATAAAACCATCATGTAAGGGCTATTGTTGAAGCTTATGATAAATTGCTAATAGAAGTATCTTACATAAGCAATTGATATAAGCTATTGAAAATAGTTGTTTCATAATAATATATTGAAAGCTGCTATGAGAAGTAGGTTAGGTGTTTGGTAAAACTGTTCTTAAATATTATTATAAGTGAAAATGACTGCAATGCACTTAAATTTAACTTCATATTTATTGATAATAAAAAATTGTCAAAAACTAAAGAATATATAGCATAAAAACTACTAAAAGCAAAAGTTGATCGTAAAAGCATCCTTAGGTTATTTCTAAAAGCAATTTTTAAAGAAGTTGATCTTAAAATCATCCTCAATTAGTTTCCACAAACATATAATTTTTATTATTATCAAACATCATTATTATCTATATTAACAAAATAAGAACAATCACCTCAAAAAGACAATACCAAACGGAGTCTAAATTCCCGCCCTATAAAAGTCAACATGAACTCTCTTACTTCAAATTGGCAAATAGTGTACTCCGTGAAAACTATATAAAAACTATGTTTTCCATGGGGCTTATATTGACAAACGCTCAAAATCTCATAATAGTTATGACATATGTGTTAGATCTTAAATTCTGATTGTGAAAACTATCACATATAAACACAATATACATGTTGAATTAAAGAGAATCGAAATACTGAATTTCGCGGAAGCGTACCTGAATTCAAAGTCATGAATAATCTCCTGATTTGTGTGGTATAGCCTTTCAGATCTGCACGTTCCTTCAAGAGAGTTCCCTTTATTTTCTGTATTTCTTTCTATTCTCTCTTTGATGATGGGATATCAAAAGATAAGGGTGAAATTGAACGTGTGATTTGGGGACCATAACTACTATTTATAAAGATAACTCAAAACAATTATCTAATTGGTATTTTCTATTTTAGCACATCATTAAAATAAAAATTACCCCGGTATCTACACATTAAAGGCCCACATCCTTATCTGATATATTTTGAAAACTCATATCTATCTAGATCACTTTAAATTGAGTTTATTTAATAGTTTACAATGGATAACAATTTCACATATTAGCCCAATGTTGGATTAAGGATCCAACAATCTCCCACTTGGGCTATATATATGTGTAACCTCATAGTTACGCATTGCACCAAATAACCATACGAGCTCAACTTTACCGTTATTACTGAAATGTATCTTTATCCAATCCCGTCCATTAATCATACCAATATAGGATCAAAGCGGCCTTCGCTACATCTATCGTAACTAGACCCATCAATGGTCACGTATGCCAATACAACCGAATGACATGGATCATGATGTGGATGTGTAGCATGGAAATGTCATGCAATGTGATCTTAACATGCCTATTTCTAACTAGTCCACCCTTAAAACTTTAGTGAGGTCAAGCCATACTAAACCCAGAGTGTAAATAAATTGAAGCTTTATTTCTGTAGAAAATAACTCAAAATATCCATAAACTAAAATAACTGAAAAATATGTCTATATCAGAACACATAAAAATTACAAATTCCTACTAAAGCTAAATATTCTCAAATGACATGACACCCATATGAGCAGTGTGCTCATGAAACACTTTGGGTGGTAATCCCTTAGTGAGCGGATCCACAATCATGGAGTTTGTCCCGATGTGCTCTATAGACAACTGTCCGCTCTGAACTCTTTCTTTAACAACCAGGAACTTGATGTCTATATGCTTCGACTTCGTCGAGTTTCTGTTGTTATTGGAACATAAAACTGCTGATTTATTGTCACAATATAACTTGAGTGGTCTACTAACATCATCCACTATGTGCAGTCCCGTGACAAAATTTTATAGCCATATCCCCTGATTGGATGCCTCATAACATGCTACAAACTCTACTTCTATAGTCAAAGAGGCTACTATAGACTGTTTCACACTCTTCCAAGATATAGCACCTCCAACGAGCAGAAATATGTAATCTGATGTAGACTTCATACTATCTTGGCACCCAGCAAAATCAAAATTAGTACACCCAATGACCTTAAGCTTATCCAACCTCCGATATGTGAGCATGTAATCCTTTGTTCTCTGTAAGTACCGCAAGACCCGTTTGGCTGCTTTCCAATGGTCTAAACCTAGATTGCTTAAGTATCTACCCAATATCTCTGTAATGTACGTAATATCCGGACACATACATACCTGAGCATACATCAGACCCCCTACTGCCAATGAATAGGGGATATTCTGCATTTCCTTTTCCTCATAATCATTTTAAGGCATTGTTTTAGACTAAACTTGTCTCCCTTAGCCACAGGAGTATCACCTGGTTTGTAATCCTACATGCCATATCTTTTGAGAACTTTTTTCAATATAGCTCTTTTGTGATAATCCAAGAACACCCCGAAAGCGATCTTGGTGTATCTGTATCCCTAACACAAAAGATGTGTCACCAAGATCTTTCATCTCAAAGTTCTTAGCTAGAAATCTCTTGGTTTCATGCAGTAAGCCTATATCGTTGCTGGCAAGAAAAATATCATTGACATATAAAACCAAGAATACTTGCTCCCACAGAATCTTTGGTACACACAATCATCAACCAAATTCATCTCAAAACCGAACGCGATGATCACTTGATAAAACTTGAAATACCATTGTCAAGATGCTTGCTTGAGCTCATAGATGAATTTCTTAAGTTTGTAAACCATATTCTTTGGGTCTCCCGACACATAGTTATCTGGTTGCACCATATAAATTGTTTCATCAATGTGACCATTTAGAAACGCTGTCTTTACATCTATCTGATGTAACTCAAGATCGAAATACGCTACCAATGCCATTATAGTCCTTAAAGAGTCTTTCGAAGAAACCAGAGAGAAAGTCTCTTTATAATCGATGCCTTCTTTCTGTGTAAATCCCTTTGCGACAATACGAGCCTTATATCTTTCCACATTGCCTCTTGAATCCCTCTTGGTCTTAAATATCCATTTGCAACCAATGAGTTTTGCACCTTCTGGCAATGGGACAAGATCCCATACGTCATTTTCGTTCATGGATTTAATCTCCTCATGAATAACATCAATCCACTTTTGAGAATTAGAACTTTACATGACTTGACAGAAGGTGATCGGATCATTTTCCATCGCCCCAATATCAACCTCATGTTCTTGAAGAAATACAATATAATCATCTAACAATGCACTTCTTCTTTATCTAGTGGGTCTTCTTAATGGCATAGGTTCTTAAGGTGGTAGAGTTTGTTCTTTAGGAACAATTATCTAAGCGGGAGGTTCTTCAACATTATCCTAACCTATTGTATCTTGATCTTGACTAAGAATGGAAACCTGGTCAAGACTAATAACACCTATAGGAATATCAACATAATCCTCTTCAAAGACAATGTTTCTAACTATATATCCCCCTATAAACTCAACATCCTCAAAGAACCGTGCATTTCATGACTCGAAAATCGACTTAGTTGTGAGATCATAAAATTTGTACCCCCTGGATCTTTCAGAGTATCCAACAAAATAACAACTCACCATCCTTGAGTCCAGTTTCTTTTCATTAGGCCTGTAAGGGCTTGCCTCAGCTGGACATCCCTAAACATGCAAATGCTTCAAACTAGGCTTCTTGCCTGTCCAAAGCTCATAAGGGGTCTTGGTAGTTGCTTTAGTTGGAACCCTGTTAAGGACATAAGCTGCAGTCTTAAGTGCTTCTCCCCAGAGTGATTCTGGAAAGGTAGAATGACTAATCTTACTCCTTATCATATCCTTAAGCATTCTGTTTCATCTTTCAGCAACACCATTCATAGTGGGCAAACCCGATAAGGTGTACTGTGGGACGATAATGTATTCCTCTAGGAATTTAGCAAACGGTCCTGGACGTTGTTCTCCTAAACCGTCATATCTACCGTAGTATTCACCACCACAGTCAAATCTGACGCTTTTAATCTTTTGCTGAGTTGGCTCTCAACTTCAGCTTTATACTTTTTGAACACATCCAATGACTGTGACTTTTCATGAATGAGATATAAGTAGCCTTATCTAGGAAAATCGTCTATGAACGTTATAAAATATTATTGACCCTTCCATGCAACTATATGGAATGACCTACAAATATCTGTGTGTATAAGTCCTGAGACGTCCAAAGTCCTGTTGGCTTCAAATATCCTTTTATTGGTTTGTTTCCCCTTTATACGGTCAACACAAACATCAAAATCTGTAAAATCTAAGGGGTCGAGAATTTTGTTTGACACAAGCCTCTCTATTCTCCGCTGGGAGATATGTCCTAATATCTTGTGCCATAATGCATCTAAATTCTCATTAGTTAATTTTCTCTTTACACCTTGTGTACTTAATTGCAGGCATTCATTAATTGAGGCAACTGTATCAAGCAAATAATGATTATCGTAACAAGATAAAGAATCGGAACCAACCAATTTTGAATCATGAAACAAACTAAAATTTCCATTTCCAAATGAACAAAACTAACCAGATTTGTCCAAAATAGAAATAGAAACTAAATTCTGCCTAAATGACGGTACAATAAATGTTTCATTAAGATCTAAATAACATCCAATATTTAACAATAAACGAAAATTTCCTTTTGCCTCAACTTAAGCCATCTTGCCGTCGCTCACATAGATGTATCTTTCAGCATCACTTGCCTTTCGGCAACTTAGGCAATCCTGCATAGACACACTGATGTGAGTTGTTGCACCTGAATCTATCCACCATGTGTGTCTAGGTACCGAAGTTAAATTAACCTCAGAACAAACCAAATTAAGAAGCATACCTTTCTTAGCATGCCAAGCGTGATAATTGGTGCATTGCTTCTTTATATGCCCTTCAAACCCCACAGAAGAAACAACATTTGCCTTCAGGATTATTCGATCTCTTTTGTTTCGTTTGCAGTACTATATTTGCAGCTTCCTTATCCTTCTTTTTTTTTCTCTTTCCTTTATCCTTAAAGGTTGAAGCCAGGTGAGCGATTTTTGTCTTATCTTGCTTCGTCCTATCCTCTTCCTGAACAAGTGTGATATGAGCTCATTTAGAGACCAAGTCTCTTTTAGGCAGTTGTAGCTCACTTTAAACTGGTTAAACTGTGTTGGAAGAGATATAAAAACCAAATGTACCAACAAGTCCTTAGAGAGTTCAAGTTTGAGTGCTTTCAACCTTGAAGCAAGATGAGACGTCTCTAGGATGTACTCCTTGATGTTACCTTTACCTTTATACTTCATTGAAATGAGATTTGTCAAGAGCGTACTAATTTTAGCCTTTTTGTTCTTGACAAATTTCATTTCAATATCTATAAGGAAGTCCTTAACTATAGTGATCTGATCGGACATTGTGCCCTTGAACGCATCTGGAATAGCCTTCTTCATGATCATCATACACATACGATTTGATCTCTCGCACTTTTCCATCTCCCTCTTTTCATCAGAGGTACTCTTATCTGTAAGTGGTGGAGGAGAATCAGTCCTTATCGTAAGGTCAAGATCCATAACCCTAAGAACTATCAAAAGGTTCTCACGCCATGACTTGAAGTTGGAACCATTTAGCATGGAATGGAATTGATATTAGCAGGAATCATAGCTGAACAGAGAATAAAAAAACAAATAAAACATGCTCATATTAGTCTTAAAATCCATAAAATCACAATAATAAATTCAAATAAAGGTAAATCTTATCTCAAGATGCCCGACACCACATCAATATTTCATCTTTGGACAAAATATTAGTTAGTAAGTGGTATCTTGTTGTAGTAATCAAACACTGATAATAATAACATGTTAAATAATAGATCTTCCTTTGGGTCAATTTATTATGCACATATATACCCAATAATCATCACGTGTTTATTACCACAGGTGCAAATATAATTATTTAAACATCAATCTGAAAATTACCCTTTGGGTGGCGGGGGGGTGTGAATAGGGTATTTGTTAATCTAATCCGATATCAATGCCAATTTAAAACTAATTAGCAAATATCCTAGCAATGTGTAAACCCTATAAATTTGAATATATGATGATAAATAATAATAAATATATTATATATTTATAAATAATATATTTTAATGTTTGAATATGCTAGAATTTGATTTGAGATGAAATCAATGTATATATATGAGTATAGAAGAGAATCATGCACGAAATATGCATAAGCTGACTCTATGCTCTTAGTAGTCTACTACTAAGCTTAGTAGTCGACTACTAAGACCATTAGTCGACTAGTAAGGGTATTAGTCGACTAGTCGGGCTGTTTCCAATTTTCTTATGGGTTTCGGGTTGGATTCGTTTTGTTTTCGAACTCACTTGTATATATGCGTACATATACTCATTTTAAAGATCTTTTTACTCTCTTTCACATGAGATTAATACCAGCCATCTTCCTCCTCAAACCCTAACCCTAGAGTATGAGTTTTGGGATAGATCTCGAGGCGTTTGTTGAGAGAAAGCGAGGCTCTGCGGTTTCTGATGAAGAAGGGATCTTGCATGCGTGTTCATGAGTTCAACACAACGTTTGAGGCAAGATCATCTTTATCCAAATCTGTCCCTATAATTAGTTAAAATTTTGAAGATGTTTAATTGAAGTTTTCATGGTTAAGTGTAACCTAATGTGATAAAATCAGATTTTTGATGATAAATCTTAACCCTATGCTAGATCTGAAGTAAAATCTTTGCTGTTGATGATAGAAACATGATCATGATCATTAGGGTTAATGTTAATTTCATTTTTAACTTGTTAACTATGTTTAACTCATGAGTAAACTCTAATTAGTTGTTTAATTGAGTTTTCTTGTAAGCTAATCATGCTAAAATCCTAGGTTTGTGATATCTAAGTCATATAAACATGTATAAACGAAGTTTCACCTCTGTTCATGAATAGTTTTCATCAAGTGTTGATAATTTTGTTGTTTAATTAAGAGCTAATTGAGGAAATTAATTAATTAGGATGTTAATCACTAATTAGAACAAGTTAATAGATTTGTTTCATATTCAGGATGATTTCTGTTGAATATTACATGTTTTCATTTGTACTAAATCTCATGATAAGTATATGATGAATGATAAGATCTGTTTTCGTGCATGAAAGAATGTATGTTTTTTGACAGAGTAGTCGACTACTAAGTTTAGTAGTCGGCTACTCATGTCTAGTTTAAATTTTTAGAAACTTGGTTATTATAGAGTAGTCAACTAATGTGCTTAGTAGTCGACTACTAATCCTGATACATGCCTCACAGAGTCTGGATGGACTCAGTGTAGTTGACTACTAAGCTTAGTAGTAGACTACTAAGACTTTTCTTGAATATTGTGTTGCACTGTTTTGAGATGCGATCGCGGGGTTCGAGTCACACGATAGTACATGTATAGACATGAATATACATGAATAGTATCGTAGTACACACATGAGTATCCTAAAAGGGGATTTTGATAAGCGTTGAGCTGATTCCACTTGAGTTAGAGATTGTTTATACACATATCAGATATCGTTGATTAGCTCAGCTCAGTACTATATAAGATAGTACATCGACATACCAGATATACACAGTTTATATACGAGATAGATAGTGTTGATAAGCTTAGTTCAGTACTACGTGTGGTAGTGCGTCGATATTCCATTTGTACAGGCCATTGAGTAAAACTTTGATCTTTTTACTAAAGGAGTTTTTGGTTAGGAGCTGGTCTAGATGAGTTTAGGCTTAACGCTAGAATTTGGAGTGATTGATACAAATGATTGTTTTTGATTTGTTTTAATTAGGTTTTTCTTTTATCTTTCTCCTCCTTGTCATTATCTTTTAGAATTCTTCTAGTATTCCTTAAAAAACTAACTTTTGTTTTTCTTAGAATATTTTTTAGTTAAAAAAAAAAAAGAGTTTGCCTTGGTGTATGTAAGGTTGGATTAGGGATAATATCAATCGTTTAATCTGTTTTGAACTAATTTTTGAAGAAATAGTTAATCCTAATCCACCAGTTCTTTAAGATATGTGTTATCCAACTAGGAATACAATCACATCTTATATTAAGCTACCCGAAGTCAATAGAAATAATTTTGAGCTTAGACCGTATTACATAAACATACTTCTAAAATTCTTAGGAAATGAAACCGAAGACGTTTATATCTTTATCTCTGAGTTTGAGAAAGCTTATCTTATGATTAAGATTAGGAAACTATCTGAGGATGTGATCAAGTTTAGATTTATTCCATTTTCCCTTAAGGACAAAGCCAATAAATGGCTGTATAGCTTACCTATAAATTCTATATCAACACGGGATGAATTTGTCATCATTTAAAAAAAAAGAATTTCCCTATCCACAAAACGGTTAAGCTTAGAAATAACATTTAAAATTTTAAGATTGTTTCAGGTGGACCATTCTGGAAGTATTTTGACATATTTAAGGATTTTTTTTATCCAATGCCCTCACCATGATCTTGAGAAATGGTGATTATGCCAAATCATATATGAAGGATTGGATTATTCTTCAAAAACTTTCTTACAATCAATGTATCAATGGGATTTCATGAAGAAAAATGCTGATGAAGCTTAAAATTTTTTAGAGAGTTTATCTGAGAAAATCATGCAATGGGAACACTATGATGACAGAGTTTCATCAGTTCCCCAACCCAAATCTAGTGGTCTGTCCCTAGAGACGAACATAGCCTCTGAAGCAAAGATGGCTACAATCATACGTAGGTTAGAAGATCCAGAAATCAAAGAACAAGCTCCAACTCAAACCAATCAAGTTTCTGCATCAGGTTGTCACAACCGTCTTTATCCATCCATGTTTCAGAGGAATGTCATCTCTTAGAAAATAATCAACCACTAGGTGTGATGCCCTTGTTTTTATACATGGCTGCAGTCCAAGATAAACCCAGAGATGTCAAACCTACCATGCACCCACACAGTGCAACAAAATTTTTTACCAATCATAGCAAAATCCTCTAGTGGAATCTGTTGGCCTTCTTGTTTTGATGATGATTTACAAACAATTTACATCTAATATTGTTTGCCTAGTGTTTGTATTTTATATTTATTCTAGGCAAATAATATGTTGGAGGATGGATGGAATAGCGCTTTAACGATCATATCCAATGGAGGTTGGCGGAATTGTGGAGTGAAGCTTATGCAATTCAAGTTCAAGATCCAAGTTCAGCTTCATCCGCATAGTCTACCAAGTCACGCTTACTGAAGATCAAAATCAGCTTGGGTAATCTACTTTAGGTTTTATATTATGTGTGTTAGATACTCTAAGCTCAATATCATATACGCACACATTTTATTGGTTTCCTTGTATATATATGTAGTCATATATATATATATAATATATTTTCATATACATACTCATATGTTTTGTTTTCTATTGTATTTGTAAAAATATTGTATTCTTAGTTTTTGGACTTAACAATAATCATATACATATTTTATTAAGTCTACATAATCATTGTGCAAAGTTTCAAAACATTGTTTAGCCAAAATGTCAAAATTCACATGTTTACATTTTCATGTTTTGGCCTATTTTGTAAAATGATGATATTTTTTATTTGGGAAGTCCTTTTTGGAAACCAGTCATTGTAGCATGTTTATTATCATGTCTACAATCAATCCCCAAAGTTTTACATTTTTTGATATTTATTTGATATTTTTAAACAGTGTTTTAAAATCAGAAAACTGTTCAAATCTGTAAAATTTCATATATCAGTTCACGGTCGACCACCACAGTCGACCGTGCCTGAGTCTTTTCCATAGTGGGTAGCAAAAACTTTCGCGGTCGACCGCCACAGTTGACCGTCAAGCTGAATTCCTCGCGGTCGACCGTCACGGTCGACCGTCGAACTCTCTGGAGTTTCTCCTGTTGTTTTTGTTGCTCGCGGTCGACCACCACGGTCGATCGCCGTTTATCCCAACGGCTCTTTTAGTACAGAATCAGATTTCTGATTCTTGGGCTGTTTGGTCTTTTCCTTTGGGGTTTTTGCTGTTGTTTCCTCTTCCTATATAAACCCCCAAACCCCCTTCTATCTTAGTAACCAATGGGATGTTTTAAACAAGTTTATAAAAGTTTTAACAGGGGTTTAAGTTTGGTTTAAAGCTGTTTTGGTTGGTTCACAAGTGGAGGAGATCATCTACATTGTTTGAGCTTCATTTTAATCCATCTCTCCATCTTGTTTTTCAGAGAAGAATTTCTAAACTCTATTTCTAGCTATTTATTGTTTTATTTATAATTTCTATATGCTAGATTTTATTTGAGTTTAGTTGTTTTGTTTATTCTCATTGTTACACACACCCACATGAGATTTTAGTATTTACATACATAGTATATTAGGGTTATGAGAAATTGTAACATTGAGTTGAGCTTTAATTGAGTTCTCGCATTGTATTAGAGAACAATTCATTTGTTATCTTTGTGAGATTGTAAAGTTTTCGGTTAGCTAGAAAACCGAGTGTGAGGAGTGAACGTTGATCGGTGAATATTGAAAACCGACATTATGAGTGAGTGTATACGTTGATCGGTGATCGTTGAAAACCGATATAGTGTTGTTGTAAACGTTATTCGGGTGAGCGTAGAAAACCCGATTGTGATAGTGGATTTCTCCCCGGGAGAGGGGAGCGGAGACGTAGGACGGAAGGTCTGAACTCCGTGATTATTTGAGTGTGTTTGAGTTTGTCTTTGGCGCATTTGGTTATGCATTTATCTTATATCGCCAATTGCCTTTACTCTTGTATATTTTGTCCTATCATATTTATAGTTTGATTATGTAACCCTTGTGTTAGTTTATATATCCTTGTATATTTTTCATCATATACCTCTTTGCTAGGATATATCTCTTTGTTCATATTGTATATTCTTGCTCATATCATATTGTATATCTATCTTGCAAGAATAATATTTAAATTAGTTTTAATTGGCATAAAATCGAATTAGATTAGCATAAGACCCTAATCACCCCTTTCTAGGGTCTAACAGAATCAAAATAAAGTATAGGTACAAAATAGGTAAAAGAAAGGAAATAACTACAATAGACATGATATAGAAAGAAGTATTTTTTAAATAAATCATGTCTCAATGAATAACCTGGAATACATCTGATATTCAAAATGAATAAATACGTCTCGACAAGAAACAACTAAAACTCGTACTAAGGCACACTACCTTTACATTATGAAATAAACTCTAAGGTCTAAACAAAAATATAAAACTATGGTGGAGCCTCTAATAAATCTCATGTGACGGTAACTATGCAAGAACTCCGTCATCCCGTGACTCTCGGGTACTCCGAATTACCTAAAAGAATATTAGAAGAAAAAGAGCAACAACAAGAGCGTCAGAGCGCTATAACAAGATCACCTCCATCCACCCCCAGGGAAGAGCTGCTAGATGGAGTAGAGACTCTATCTATTAAGCATAGTCTACCTAGATCATTTTCTCTCGTATCTAATGGAATTAATATTTATACACCTACAATACAAGACATAGTACGTCGAACGAAATAATCCAAACAAGGTAACCCTCATGTATATACCATATGTCCCGAATTATAAATATCTAAACATTAATACCGAACTAAAGATAAACAATCTAAATAAAATCAACAATTAGAAATCCACAACACGAGACTGGTACGTCGAGTGAAATAATCCAAAAAAGGAAACTCTCATGTATATACCATATGTCTCAAATTGTGAATCGCTAATTATTGATCCCAACTAAGAAAAACATAAAGCAATACAGAAAGTAAATACATTCATAATATCGTATTTATAATATATTCCATTATCACTGGGAAGATAAGATAAATATCAGCATATAACCCCGCGTACTTTCAAGGGCAAAGTACCTTGGTCATATATCTTAGCAATGAGTCAGATATATAACTGGCATCCACCAAAGACTCAGCCTATCAACAATCGTCTCAATGTAAATCCTTGCAAGATTCTGATTCATTGCATCATTATGTGGGATGGACTACCCGGTCGGTATCCTAACAATGTACACGGCTCATTAGTCTCATCGCATCTCTGTATGTAATACGAGTGTGGGATGGACTACCAAGTAGGCATCCTAGAAATACGGCTCACAAGCCTCATCACATCCTAGCGCGGGATGGACTACTAGATAAAGCATCCTGAACCCGACTCAATGGCCTATACTAATGATATATCGACACACTACTCCATGTAATACTGAGTGGTGCTCATCAACGATATACAACATGTATATAAATGTGTAATCAACCTTTATCTCAAGTGTAATCGAAACAAAAATTCATCATAATCCCCTTTTGGGATACTTGTGGTGTGCTACGACACTATTCAGGTGTACCCATGACTATACATGTATCATCGTGTGACCCAATCCCCACGATCACATTCAAAAATAACGTAAGAAACAAAACCACATGTCAAAAATATCTCAGGTCGGTCGACCGCCCCAAGGGCGTCGGTCGACCGAACAGAGCATTGTGCCCAACGTGCACACACATGACTTTACCAGTTGACCGCCCCTAGGGCGCCAGTCGACCGGCCAGAGTAATATCTGGTTCTTAGGTTTTCGGGTTTGCATAATTTGTAACTATATTTAAACACTTATTTATATCATCATGATACATATCACAATATTAAAACTTGAACATTAAATAATAGAAGATCATCTCCATAAAAATTAAACTTTTGATTTAATCTAATTAGGGTTAACATCCTAATTAATCAATTTCTTTAATTATCTCATATGTAAACAAAGTGATTATTAACATATGATAAAAACTACACATAAACAGAGGTAAAATTCATTTAAACATATTTATCTTATGTAGGTATCACAAACATAGGGTTTAAGCATGATTAATTAACATGAAAACTCAAAGAAACCTTCACGTAATATATCAATTATTTCAAATCAGCATATCTGTAGTTTTTTGCAGAATATATCATTAGTAAATCACGTAATATATCAATTATTTCAAATCAGCATATCTGTAGTTTTTTGCAGAATATATCATTAGTAAATTAAGCATATCTTTCTCTAGACAAACTCTTTTTAAGAATAGGTTTCTATTTTGGAAACTAGATCCATATAGCTATCATTTGGCATTAGTTTGGTTCAGTTTGGAGTTTATATGGTATCTCAAATTTCTAGTTAAATGTTACACACGTATAGCAATTTTTTACAGAATATATCATTAGTAAATAGAGTATATCTTTCTCTATAAATACTCTTTCTTAGAATGGTTTTCCGGTTTACAAAATAGGTTCACATAGCTTTCATTTAACACTAGTTTTGTTCAGTTTCGAGTTTATATAATATCTCAAATTTTTAGTTAAATGTTATACACGTGCAATAGTTTTCTGAAATCTATGATGAAAACAAAAACTAAACCTCTTTATAATTCAATTAGACAACAAATTAGGATGAAAACAAAAACTAAACCTCTTTATAATTCAATTAGACAACAAATTAGGGTTAACATACGAGTTAAATATAATTATCAAGTTTAAACCTCTTTATAATTCAATTAGACAACAAATTAGGGTTAACATACGAGTTAAATATAATTATCAAGTTTTTTAAAAAAATTAATCACTCCTAATGATCATGATCACATTACTATCATAAACAATTAGGAAAAAACTAATGATCTAGCATTGGGTTAAAATTTATCATCAAAAATCTCATCTTTATCATATCAGGTTAAGCCTTAAGCATGAAAACATTGATTAAATACTTTTATAATCATTAAACACTATAGGGATAGGTTTGAATGTAGATGATCTTACCTTATCACATGTGCAAGCCTCTGAAATTGATATGAAATGACTTCTCGTCGCCAAACGTCGTAGATCTCGTATTTTCCTCGCTTCTGGCATCACAAGACGCTCCCAATATCTCAACTTTAGGGATATGGTTTGAGAGGGAGAGGAAGAGGGGTTGTTAGGGTTTGAAACTCTGATGAAAAGATGATAATTTTTATAAAAACACATGTATATATATATGCAAACCCGAAATAAACTCGTTTGACCCGAACCAGGAAACCTAGTTTGACTAGAAAAATAACCTTTGGTATTTTAGCTGTAACTTTCTCATACGATCTCTAAATGAGGTGATTTAAGATTTGTTAGAAAGCTGTTGAAGAGACTTACAACTTTAGTCTTTTGAGTTTTTCTATATTCAAATTTTATCGGTGTGTAAAATATATAAACTATTAATTAGTCATACGATTTAAAAATTTCAAGTTGTAGCCATGCACAGCCCCGATATCCCAAGCACCCTATCATATGGCACCTGTTGAGATGAGAGAGCTACAGATCCAGTTGGATAAGTTATTATCCTAGGGTTTTATTCGTCAGAGTCATTCTGATACGGGTGTATCTTCTCTTCGGAACTTAGCGATCCTCATGGGAACTTGAGGATAGATGATTCTCATGATAGCATAAGAATAGAGGTGTTAAATAGTACAGTGGAACGCAGGTGAAAGCATGGAACGAGACGATGAGCAGTAGATTTGAAGAATCTAATTTTCAGCTCATGATTCGACTCATACATGTACATGAGTCGACTCATCATGTTGAGTCGACTCATGCCTGTCATGAGTCGACTCACGAAATTAAGCCCTGTTAGTAAAAGTCTCTGACTAGTCGACTCATCAGTTATGAGTTGACTCATATGAGGTCATGAGTCGACTCATCTCAGTCATTAGTCGACTCATCGACGATTTTCTGGTTTGGTTGGGTTTCTATTCACACGAATTCCTGTTGGTTTTGGGCTTGGTTATTTACCAGATTGCCATCCACGTTTGTACACCTATATAAAGGATTGTTTTAGGGTTTCTAAGGAATCAGAGGGAATTAAGAGAGATTCTAATGTTTTAGGGTTTCTAAGGAATCAGAGGGAATTAAGAGAGATTCTAATCATTGTATTAGGGTTTAGAGAGTATTGAGAGGTTGTTTTCGATTCTAGTGAGATTGTGAGAGAGGGATTATAATCTTTTCATACTCATAATCTAGAGAAGATAATTTCCTTCGCCATATACTGAATTGTGCTTGTGTTTCTGTCATCCTCTTCTCAAACCACCTTTGATAATTCTGTGATCAAAGATGCTCGCATGATAACTTGTATCAAGTTGGTATCAGAGTAATCAGATCCCGAGGAGGGGGCATCCTGTGTATGGTCCTTACTCGATCCCAATACAAGAAGCTTAGAGAGATCCTTATTTCATTGGAAGGAGTCCGAGTTTTAAGGAAGGAGAAGATGGCTGAAGGAGACAATTCAATGAGGATTGATGTATTGGAGAAGCAGATCGAGACGATAGGTTCGATTCTCACACAACTCGTCAGTCTTATCCATGGAGGTGGCAAATAAGGTAAATCTTCTTCGAAGAAAATTGTTGAGTCCGATGTGAAAAGAGTAGATTCAGATTCCGACGAGGAGGAGGAGACCGTTAAGGCTGCATTGCATCAAGGGGGTAAGAATTCTTATCAGAACCTAAATATTGACTTCAATATGGAGATTCCTATTTATGATGGGAGTGTTGACGTCGAGAGGCTTGATAACTGGATCGAGCGGATGGAGACTTATTTTACTCTTTATGGCTATTCGTCAAAAGAGAAGATTGTGTTCACGACTTTGAAGCTTTCAGGGCATGCATTGACGTGGTGGAAATCCTACGGCAAGTAGGAGAAGAAGGCGGTATCGTGGAACCAGTTCAAGGAGTTACTGAGAAAGCAGTTTTACCCGGTGGGATTCCTTGAAGAGCGTTGGTACAAGTGGTACGGCTTACGCCAAAGGGTCAATCAAACCGTTCAAGAATACACAACGGAGTTCCAGCAGCAGACGATAGTCCTCAACATTGTGACAGAGGAATATTTCATGTTTATGAAGTATATGGCGGGATTGAGCGATTACATCCGAAAGGAGATGAAGCTATTCATGGTGGAATATGAAGTATATGGCGGGATTGAGCGATTACATCCGAAAGGAGATGAAGCTATTCATGGTGGAATCAATTGCAGAGGCGAGCATGAAGGCTATTACCCTCGAGGGCAAGCAAAAAAAGGTAACGAGGCTAAGGGAGACTCCAAACAGACGGGAGGCAAGTCTAGTTGTTTTCAATCTAAGAAGGAGAAGAAGAAGGGTGATCCAGGGAAGGCAGGGCTGATTTGTAGTCACTGCGAGAAGACAGGGCACACAGCTGATCGGTGCTAGAAGAAATATCCTCATCTCAAGCCAAGAGGGTTGAAGAAGAAGGAAAAGAAAAAGGCATACATGATAGCTCAAGATCCGAAAGAAGTCCCGGGGATGACAGAGCCCAACAGCAGTCTCAACTTTATGGCGGGGAAGCAGACCATGAAAGAGGACGACGACCCGAGAGAGCAACTCTTTGTTATTAACTTGCAAGTGAAGACTAGTTTGGTTGATGCCATTGTTGATTCGGGTAGCGAGAAGAATTTGATATCCGAGACATTGGTTCAGAAGATGGGTCTAAAGACGGTTAAGCATCCGAAGCCCTATCCATTGGGGTGGATTCAGAAGGAGGAGAAACTGAGTGTAGTTGATTAATGCACTGTCAGATTTGCTCCATGAGTCGTATATTAATAAGGTCATGTACGACATCATTCCATTGGATGTTTGTCAGATTATACTAGGCAATCCGTACTTATGGGATATATATGCGATCTACGAGCGGCGGGCTCAGAAGTACACCTTCACTAAGGATGGTGTAAAGTTCATATTTCATTTGGTATCTCTTTCGAGAGAGACAAGCTTAGGGATGGTGACGCGAGCAAAGAGACTAGTGAATGCAAGCAAGAAGTTTATATCGCTGTGCATTAGACTTCCAGAAAAGTCATCAATAAAGGATTGCAACTTAGAACGAATGGTGACTACGATGAGACACGGGACGAATGAGTTGTTTCTGATCAGACATCGAGACCAGATTCCTAGCAAGGCCAGGTGGTGCAGAAAAGATGGAGGAGCTCGAGAGTTTCCTCAGCAAAAGTTCTAACTTGAACTGGATTTCAAGTTCCTAAAGAGGAGACCCATGATACGGGTGTATCTTCTCTTTGGAACTTAGCGATCCTCATGCGAACTTGAGGATAGATGATTCTCATGATAGCATGAGAATAGAGGTGTAAAATAGTACAGTGGAATGCAGGTGGAAGCGTGGATCGAGACGACGAACAGCATATTCGAAGAATCCAGTTTTCAGCTCGTGAGTCGACTCATACATGTACATGAGTCGACTCATCATGTTGAGTCGACTTATGCCAGTCATGAGTCGACTCACGAAATCAATTAGCCCTGTTAGCAAAAGTCTCTGACCAGTCGACTCATCGGTTATGAGTTGACTCATATGAGGTCATGAGTCGACTCATCTCAGTCGTGAGTCGACTCATCGACGGTTTCCTGGTTTGGTTGAGTTTCTGTTCACACGAATTTCTATTGGTTTTGGGCTTGGTTATTTACCAGATTACCATCTACATTTGTACACCTATATAAAGAATTGTTTTAGGGTTTCTAAGGAATCAGAGGGAATTAAGAGAGATTCTAATCATTGTATTAGGGTTTAGAGAGGATTGAGAGGTTATTCTCGATTCTAGTAAGATTGTGAGAGAGGGATTGTAATCTTTTCATACTCATAATCTAGAAAAGGTAATTTCCTTCGCCATATACTGAATTGTGCTTGTGTTTCTATCATCCTCTTCTCAACCCACCTTTGATAATTCAGCGATCAAAGGTGCTCGCACGGCAACTCGTATCACATTCTCCGTAGGGAGGGCCAGTCCTCTTCGTGAAGAAGAAGGACGGTAATATGCGATTGTGTATTAATTACCATGAGTTAAACAAAATCACTATCCGGAACAGGTATCCATTACCAAAGATTAATGACTTGTTCAACTAGCTGTAGGGAGCACAACATTTTTCAAAGACTGATCTTCGTTTTGGTTATTTTTTGCGAGTTCGGGAGATGGATATTCTCAAAACCGCTTTTCTAACTCGATATGGGACCTTAGAGTTTCTTGTCATGCTATGTGGGCTGATCAATATACCTGCAGTATTCATGGATTTGATAAACCGTGTTTTCCATCTATATTTGGACTAATTTGTGATTTTATCTATCGATGATATCCTTATCTATTCGAGAGCGGAGGTAGAGCACGAACAATATTTATGTTTGGCATTACAGACCTTACGGGAGCATCAGTTGTACGCTAAATTTAGCAAATGCGAGTTTTGACTATCCTGAGCAGTGATAGAACATTCGTTATCTATACGGATGCATCATTAGTAAGTTTAGGAGATAATTTAATGCAGACATAGAGAATAATAGCTTATGCCTCTAGATAATTAAGGACACATGGACAGAACTATCCCATGCATGACTTGGAAGTAGCAGAAGTATTCTTCGCATTGAAGAAATATAGGCACTATCTGTATGGAGTACAGTTTGAGCTATTCACAGACCATAAAATCTGAAGTATCTATTTTCTCAGAAAAAACTCAACCAGAGGCAGTGACAATGGGTCGAGTTCATAAAGGATTATGAGTTCGCGATTCAGTACCATATGAGAAAGGCGAACGTCATAGTGAATGTTTCGAGCAGGAAGCGTTGACACCAGAGTGCGGCTTTGAGGTGCTCGTTGTGTCAATATATTCATACTCTTAGCTAGTTTGAATTTAGATCGAATGTTTTGAGCAGGAACCAGCGCATTTTTTTGGAGCTATGCCAGTGCAGCCATCTTGGAGTGATAGAGTGGCTAGAGCTTAGTTAGAGGACACTTGAATTCAAACTCGGAAAGAATAGATTTTCAAAGAACCTAAGGCTAATTTGAACCGTTGGGGAAAATATAGGACTTTGGATGATAGTCTAATTAGTGATGCTAGTTAATGCATAACTAAAAGGGAATTGTTTAATGAGGCCCATTGCACCAGATACGCAATACACCCAGACACAACAAAAATATACAAGGACTTAAAGGGACATGTTTGGTAGAACGACATGCTTAGGGAGATTGTAAAGTATGTAGCTAAGAACTCTACCTGCCAGCAAGTGAAGGTAGAACATTAGAGGTCAACATGGACTCTACTAATTTTACCCATTCCGGAGTCGAAGTAGGTAGTTATTTCTATAAACTTTGTTGAAGGATTGCCAAGATCAAAGAAGGAGAACGATTCAGTTTGGGTGATAGTTGATCGGTTGATGAAGTCAGCATATTTTATTCCAGTGAGGACGGCTTACATGGAGGAGACTTATGCGAAGATATTCATCCAAGAGATCGTAAGATTGCATGGAGTTCCAGAAATGATTGTATCAGATCGAGGCTCGGTTTTTACTTTACATTTCTGGAGGAGTTTCTAAAATTCCATTTGGTAGCAAATTATCTTATAGCAGTGTATTTCACCCACAGATACATGGGAAGGTGGAGAGAGTAAACCAAATGTTGAAGGACATGTTGCGGGCATGTGTTATAGATTTCCATGTTAGGGAATTTAGCGATTCGGTAGACGGGGGAACTTATCCCGAGATATGTTGGACAATTTAGGATTTTCAAGCGTGTTGGAGTAGTTTCATATAGACTAGATATTCCAGCATCGATGTCGAGTATACACGATGTTTTTTATATTTCGATGCTTAAGAAGCATTTACTTGATGAGAAACAGTAACGAGTATTAGACGCACTAGAGATTTAACTCCATAATGATTTGACTACGATTAAGATTCATATTCTTATTATGAGAAAACAAGAGACTTATAAATAAGGTGATTACGTTAGTCAAAGTTCAAATGAACTAGAAAGGAGCTAAGGAGGCTTTTTGGGAGCGCGAAGAGGATATGCGTCACGACTACCCACACCTGTTTGAACAGGTAAATTGATTTGATTATGATTTGCTTATAGTTTATGATGATTTGAATAGTTATATTTATATTTAACACTAGCATGGGGGTATTAACGCTTAGCTCCTAATCATTCGGAATACATGATATATATATGGGAGGTTCCTCGTTTGGAATTTTTGCCCAACGTACTAATTCCATTTAGTTAGGGGTTAAGTGAGAGTATTCGCATTCTAGATGATTAAGTGTAGATATTGTTATGTTTCATATCTAGAGCTTAATAATAATGTATTATTAATCTCTAAGATAAGATACAGAATTTCGGGGACAAAATTCTTTTAAGGGGGGAAGAATGTAAAACCCTAAAAATTTGAATATTTTGTAATAAATAATAATAAATTTATTATACGTTGATAAATAACATATTGTGATATTTGAGTATGCTAGGAATTGACTTGAGATCAATTCAATGTATATATGTATATATGAGTGCAAATGCACAAAACATGCATGATATATAAATCTAGAAAATAATGACTAGTGGAGAGATTTTTTATTTTACACACTGATACATTATGAATATGGAATAACTTAAAAGGCCAAAGTTGTAGGTCTCTTTAGCAGCTTTCCGAAGTCAAATGCGAATGTTACAGTCAAAATACCGAAGAGTATGTTTTTAGTCAGACTGGGTTTCTAGTTTCGGGTTTCGGGTTTTGGGCTGTATTTATTCGGGTTTGCTGCCATATATATATATATATATATACATGTTTATACATGAAAAATACCCCTTTTCTTCTGTTTTCCAAACCCTAGTAGCCCCTCTCCTCCTCTCTCAAACTCTAGCCCTAAACTTGAGTTCTCGGGAGAGTTTCATGAGGCAAAAAGCGAGGAGAAGACGAGATTTGCGGTGATTGGCATCGAGGGATCATTTGTTGATTATTTTAGGGGGTTGTGCACATGATAAGACAAGATTATCTGCATCCAAACCCTTCCCTTAATAAAGATTAGACTTTTAATGGTTAAAGTGATATTTTTCATGGTAAAGTTTAACCCGACATGATAAAGTTTAGATTTTTGATGATAATTCTTTAAACCATGATAGATCTATAATAATTCCTTGCTATTTATGATAGAAATATGATCATGATCATTGGGGTTATTCATAATTTTGTTTTTAATTCATTAATCATGATTAAACCATGTTTAAACCCAAATTTGGCAATTAAATGATATTTTATGTTGATTAGAGATGCCTAAAACCCTAGGTTTGGGGTAAAACAAGATTTGAAAACATGGAAAAATAATTGTTACATCGGTTTCAAGTTTCATAGAAGTATATTTATATTAATTTTGTCGATAACTAAGGTTCTTGTAAAGAAATTGATTATTTGGGTTGTTAAACTTGATTAGGTTAAATCAAGTTTAAGTAAATCATGAGATATTTTTATGATATGTAGAAATAAAGTTTTTATCTTGTCATATGATTTATAAATGACAAAATTTATGTTTTTGATGAGTTAAAATTTCTACAAGTTCAAAACCAGAAAACCTGTTATGCTTCTGCGCGGTCGACCGCAGTGGACGCTACAGTCGACCGCTGGGCGATGTTTTTATGCAGGATGCTCTCTGTTTTTGCACGATCGACAGTTGTGGATGCGACGGTTGACCGCTGGGCAATATTTTATGTAATGTCTTTCAGCTCATTTCCCTGTTTATCGCGGTGGTCGCGGCGGACGACCGCTGGACCTGTTTGTGCATGTGCATGTTGTTTACATGCATTTGTATGACCGGCGAGTTATCTGGGTTATCTGGTATTTTAATACACTGTAAATTGTATATTCTACACATGAGTTAATTATGGACATGAGCTTAGGATTCACTCACCGAGGCATGAGTGTGAATAATATATATGCATTTTACTTACATCATTTATTTGTATTACGCTTATCATATGCAGTCCTCGTGTTGGACATTTATCTATTACGACACATGTGTTGGACCTTAATCATATGCAGTCCTCGTATTGGATATTTACCTATTGTGGCCTATGTGTTGGACCTTAATCATATGTAGTCCTCGTGTTGGACATTTACCTATTGTGGCCCATGTGTTGGACCTTAATTATGTGCCTTCCTCGTATTGGACATTTATCTATGGCAGTCCATGTGTTGGACATTCATCATATATAGTCCATGTGTTGGACACTTATTCGAGTTGTCTTATCTAATATGTAGCAGGTGAAGTCCATGTATTGGACACGTATCTGATATCTGTTAGGACACCTTTGATATGGTTTGAGATGGAGTTGTCTTTTCTTATTGCTCCATGTAGTAGCTTTTGGATTTGGTATTTAGCTATTCACAATTTGAGCTAACGAGCTATTACCTATGCTCGTGTTGTGGATTCCTAAATATCAACATCCATTTATTTCAGAGTAGATGATTGCTTATATGTATGTATTAATAAGTATTTTTCTTATATACGGGGAAAATGATCTAGGTAGGCTATGCTTAATAGATAGAGCCTCCACTTCATTTAGTAGCCCTTCCCCGGGGGCGGATGGATGTAATCTTGCTAGCGCTCTGACGCTCTTGTTGTTGTTCTTTTTATTTTATTTTATTTTAACTTTTAGGTGGTTCAGAGCATCAGAGGGCCGCAGGATGACAGAGTTATTGCATAGTCGCCGTCACATGAGTTACTAGTAGAGACTCCACAGTAGAGTTATTTTTATTCGGACATTAGAGTTTTGTATCACATTTTGTAAAGGCTATGAGCCTTAGTTACATTTTCAGTTTTTTCATATCGAGACATATTTATTTATTTCAGATGTCAGATATATTCCAGATTGTTCACTAAGAAATGATTTATTTATGAGATACTCCTTTCTATATCATGTCTGTTGTAGTTATTTCCTTTCTTTTACCTGTTTTATACCTACACTTTACTTTGATTCCACTAGAGGATATTACTGTGATTGGTAAAACTTATTATTATACAGTGTAGGTGCATGGCAGGTTTGACATCTCTGGGTTCATCTTGGATTGCAGCCATGTGTGAAAACATGGGCGTCACAAAAAACCCAAGTAAAAAGACCAAAAACCCATAAGAAAACAAAGTCTGGAACTAGTCGTTACTATGCAATGGTAACTATGATGATCGACCACGACAACAAGTCCAGTCGACCGCGAGAGCCTGAGAAACAGACTAGAGTTTGGGCTCCTGGCCGGTCGATCGCGGTGATACGTGCGATCGACCGCAAACTGATACATGAGTTATTTCATGTTTAAAACTTGATTTTTAAAATTTCAATAAAAATAACAAATGATATCAAAAAATAATAAAACTTTAGGGAAAGTTTATAAACATGAAAATAAACATGTTTGTGAAGAAATTTTTGGATTTGCAATTACCATTTGTGAAAAGTTATTATTTTGCAAAATGTGCACAAATACATGTTTGAGACAAAACTTGAAATTCAATTTTGGACATGTAATGTGTTGTGAAACTTTATGAAATATTTTAATAAACATTGTAAACATAAATATAATGTAAATATGATCAATAAACCAATAGTTCATTTTGTGAGAAAATCAAATAGTTTGTTTGTTGTGTATATATATTGAGCTTGAAATATATTAATACAATATATGCTACAAAACAACCAATATACCTAAGTGATTGCGAACACGACTTGCTCTTGAATCTTTGACTCTTGATATATAGTTAACCTGTATAAAGAAACAAGCCACAACCACTAGAAATAAATTAGTTGTAAATTGTTTAGAAAATCATCATCAAAACAAAAAGACCAACAATCTCCCCCTTTTGATGATAGCAAACAATTTATAAAAAATATATAAAATGAATAAAAATACTATATAATGCTAATGCTCACAATTTTCTCCCCCTTTGGCAACATCAAAATGGGGAAAATACAAGTAAAGCTCCCCCTGCATTTATGCACATGTTAGAAAATATATAAAAAGGAAGCTCCCCTTGTCAAAAGGCATGAGTAAATATAGATATAAAGTGTAAGAATTTCAAGTTCACCCTTATATATTAAAGGGAGACAAATCATATGAAGTTAGCTTATAACATGTGAAAGATTATATAATGCTCCACCTGTAAGAAATACACATGTCCTAGCTTCCACAAAACCCATGAAAATATTCCAAAATACATTGAAAAGTAATCATCCCAAGTTTTTGTAAACCATACAGGTGTTAAAATCCACTAAATCCTACAGAGTTTGTAATAAGTTTAAGTTATCTAAAATATTACAAACCCAAATAAAAAGCATAAGTTTTTCTTCCATCAAGTTCATACAAAATACAAAGTCCAAGAGAGAGTGTCCAAAGAGGGTAGTAGGTCTGCATTTATCGTCACCATTAGATGAACCAGAGTCTAAACCTGAATCTGAAACTGAGGGCTGAATCCCAAGAGATTGATGCTGGAGTCTAAGAATCTCATCAACATTACGCTCAAGTCTAATGAATCGAGCATCAAAACTATCCAAGCGAGTGATAACCTCATCAGAAGTGGAAGAAGATGTATGAGTATGAGGACAGGTCTAGAACTAGAAGGGGGTCTGGAAGATGATGCATCAGCAGAAGGATCTACAGTGACTTGAGGAGTAGATAAATGGGATTCTAAAAGTCCTATCCTAACAAGAGCAGTTCTATCAAAGAATTTTTTACTAGGTTCAACTTTGGGTTCATTAGTAAGGTCGACGCAGAAATGGGTGAGAATTTTGGTAATGATGGACCCAAAAGGAAGGAACTTGAAATGATGACCTGACATGATATCAAAGAAAACTTTTCCCCAATTGACTTTAATTTTTGCAAAGATGGCATAAACAACAACTACTTTATTGGGAGCAAAATGATCGAAACTACCAGTCTTGGGGATCAAGTTGAGAGCAACAGTTCTCGCAATGAGTTTAGTTTTGGGATTAAGAGAATTATTGGACATAGGATAATTACAGCCAAGATGAAAAATCAGAGAATTAACATCAGGATCATCATGCTCAACATTAACAAGATCAATATCTCCTACAGGAATTTTAAGAATTTTTGAAAGTTCAGCAGCTGAGAAAACAATTTCTGTATTTTTAACATAAGTTCTGATGATATAGGTTTCGTTATCAGGCATCATGATAGTCATGTTAGCATAAAACAGATAAACAAGGAATGGGTAATGTGAAACTTTCATTTTCTGGGACAAGAGATTGAGCAACCCTATATCTCCAAAATATTGGGGGATTAGGTAGGGCATGAGATCATCAAAATTAACACACCTACAAGGATGAATTTTTAGATTGCTAAGCTCCCTATATTTACCAACTAGAGTTATGTTCCTGAGATAATCTTCATAATGCACAACTTTAGGAAAAGGAACTTTGTACTTTTTAGATCGCTTCCTAAGAGGAGGCATGATAACAAAGAGGATATAAACACAGTAAGAACTTAGCCTGAGATCGGAACCCTAGATAAGATGACACATATAAAAAAGAAAGAGATAGAGTTCAGGGCTTTACTAAAAGATGATGACCAGAAGATGAGCTCGGCAAGGAAAGTTCCCCTTTAGGCCCAACAATAGCGGGCGACCATAAGGGGGGCGACGGTAGACCGTGAAGGAGCGGGAAGGAAAACTAGGGTTTGAAAAGGATGAAATCAATTTGAGAATGACGGGATGAAGAAGAGGGATCAGATCACATATAAGGGTAAGATTAAGGGTTCAGATCAATTTGGACTCCGGATCGACAAGAAAGAGCAAACGGGTCACAAACAGTTTGAGAAACAAAACCCAAAACTCAAAAACATGATGAAAACTGGGTTCAGACATTCACCCTGTCCGGTCAACCATTGAGACATTATCGGTCAACCGTGAAAAAAAATCCAAAAACTAAGTGCAGATATACACTCTATCTGGTCGATCGCAGAGACACCCACGGTCGACCACGAGGAATATGACTCTAAGTAAAATTTAAAAAAACAGACAAAAATTTGTAAATTTGTTTTATTCTACAATATAGATATATTAATAATAGTATATTCAAAGGATCAGATAATACATTCAATATGTTATCTGCAAGAAAATCCATAAAAATTTACTCAATATGATATTTACTTCAATTAGAATTTTGAAAATATGAAATTAAAAAAATAAATAAACCAAAAAAAAATTAAAATTTTAAAATCAAGCACATTTTGGTACCCAAATATTTTTGGTACAAATAGGATTAGGGACATGGCTTTATTATTTAAGTTCAAGGCCATTGGGTTATGAACCCATTTGGGCGTATATGGTGCACGGATACGGTAAAAAAAAATTCATATAATGGTCATTTCGATTGCTATGAGTGCAATAAAAGGGTCTAAAAGGTTTATTTTGACCAAGTGGTGGTGCACGTAAATTATTTACAAAAATAGATTTTTCTTTGAAATTATTTTGTAAACGAGAAACTCTGTTCAAATCAAAACAAAATTTGGTCAAATAACCAAAATAACCACAAAAATCACACTTGTACACATGAGCATGTTTATGATGTGCAATATGTGCATATGCATGTGTATGAGATGAAGAAGCTTGATGGGATGTACAAGGATCAATATTTTTAGGCATAGTGGATTTTTATTCATCATAAATAAAATTTAGTAATATGGCCTTTTCGGCCTCAAATGGTACACTTGTAAACTTTGTTTTACATATGTGCATAGTGAATAGGATTCTTGAAAATATTTTTATGGGACTTTGCATACAAGTCCATAAGCTTTTTATTGTTGGCAATGCATGTGCTTAATGTTGAATCTAAAGATGATATGCGTTTTTTTATTTGATTCAACTCATCATTTGAAATATGTGCATTATCACAAGAAGTAGAGCAAACATACTTATTTATAAAGGTATCTAATTTATTTTTACTAGCCTCTACCTCTAACATGGCATAATTTTTGTCATTTGTCAAACTTGCAATATCCACTCTAAATTTTTGATTGTATTCTTTAAGATTAACATTTTTATTTACAATGAAATCTCACTTAGATACAAGAGACACATGATCGGATTTCAATTGAACATGCTTGCTTTTTAATTCTTTAAAATTATGTTTTGATTTCTTATGATCATGTAATAATTTTTTATATTCATGTGCAAGCTCATCAAAAGTAAAATCATCATCGTTGTCGGACTCGCGTACCTCACTAGGACTATTGCCTAGTGGTCGTATGCATGAAGATTAAGCTCCTATTGAACTTGAATCGTAATCCTCCATAGCTTATCGGGTCGCCTCCAAGTTTCCTTATGCTTCTATAAGTTTTCACAAATTGTAAGCACTATCAAAAGAATCAAGTTTGTTAGAAAAGGATAAGCCAAAGGCAATAATTAAGAATTCTAACAAAGTCTTGTTCATAGCAAACAATCTATTATCATTATTACTCTACTTGGATTTCTCCGTAATGGGTATAATATAAGCACATTCAATAATTTCCTATATATCGATATTCTTAGATCTAGCAAATAGCTTAAATCTGACACACCAATGAGCATAAGAGAAATTACAAATTCTAGGAGCAATGTTGAAGGCATAACCTAAGCTAGGTATGCCGTGCATGTCCATAAAATATGATGCAAGCAATATACACAAATATCAAAACTAGATTAGCAAGAATAGAAACTTGGATCTTTGACTAAAGGTGGTTAAACCTCTAATCAAGAGCACCAAGCTCTGATACCAATTGAAAACACCCTAGAGGGGGGTGGGGGTGAATAGGGTTAATGCTAATCTAATATGATTTTATACCAATTTAAAAACTTATTGATTAATTAATTCTTGCAAGAGATATATGAATGAGTTATAAGCAAGAATATAAATTACAAGCAAGATAAATAAGATATAAGAAAGAGCACAAAATAAATGTACGCCAATGCAAACACAAATACAAGATATGATTACAGAGTTCGGTCAACCCTTGACCTACGTCTCCACTCCTCACCTCGAGGAGATCTCCACTATCTTCTCAAAAAGATCTACACACTCGGTTTTCTAGCTTACCGAAAACTTTTACAATCCACTCACAATGCAATCACACAAACTATAACCTCAAGCGTTGGTCCTCACGTGTTGCGCTCAAGTGCTCAGCTTTACTACCTCTCTCTAGGCTTTACTACCGACGCCACTCCTCTTGGTATCAACCACGTCCTTACCACACACTCCTCTCGGTTTAAATATGTATTACAAAGTGATACTCACAAATAAAGCTCAAATACAATAATTTGTTCTCTGATAATGAATGAGAACACAATGAAGCTCACTCTCACTAAATCACCCGCCACAACCCAACAATATATTGTATGAAATATAAAAATCTCAATAGGGATGTGAGTGATAAATAAAATTCTAACTCAAATTAATCTAGCAAAAATATGAATATGAAAATCAAATAATAAATAAGGTAGATAAAAAAGTTTAGAAATCTTCTCTATAAATATAAGGAGTTGTAGAAATGATGATGAGGAAGAATTCCTCAATTGAAATCGAAAGCCTCCTTTGTATGAAAAACTTCTCTTTTGAAACAAAACTTAAAACAAGGCTTAAACATCTCTTAAACTCTTGCAAAACTTGATAAAATAATTTTCTTAGTTAGTTAAAGAGATAAATGCAATAGAGTATTTATAACAACTCAAAACATCAGCAAAAACCCAAGTAAAAAGACCAAAAACCTATAAGAAAATAAAGTATGGAACTAGCTGTTACCGTGCAACGGTAACTGTGGCGGTCGACATTTGTATCATGTCCGATGTCCGGTCGATCGCGAGAGCCTGAGAAACAAAGTGGAGTCTGGGCTCCTAGCCAGTCGACTGCGGTGATACGTGCGGTCGACCACAAACTGATACATGGGTTATTTTCATGTTTAAAACTTGATTTTTAAAATTACAATAAAAATAATGATATCCAAAAATAATAAAACTTTAGGGAAATTTTATAAACATAAAAATAAACATGTTTGTGAAGAAATTTTTGGATCAATTACCATTTATGAAAAGTTATTGTTTTGCAAAATGTGCACAAATACACATTTGAGGCAAAACTTGAAATTCAATTTTGGATATGTAATGTGTTGTGAAACTTTATGAAATGTTTTTATAAACATTGTAAACATAAATGTAATGTAAATATGATCAATAAACCAATAGTTTGCTTTGTGAGAAAATTAAATAGTGTATTTGTTGTGTATATATATTGAGCTTGAAATATATTCACACAATATATGCTACAAAATAACAAATATACCTAAGTGATTACAAACACGGCTTACTCTTGAATCTTTAACTCTTGATATATAGTTAACATGTATAAAGAAATAAGCCACAACCACTAGAAACAAATTAGTTGTAAATTGTTTGGAAAATCATCATCAAAACAAAAAGGCCAACACCAACATGGTTATATGTGTAAGTTCAACATGAAAACCAAAATCCAATTAGTAAAATTTCTTGTTTACTTTACTTTAATTCAGAAATCTAACTCAAGAAAATGTTTCACAACTTTTTAACATAGTAAGTTCTAATCTTTATGTCATAAAGTTCAAAAAGAGTGATTTTTATACATAAAAATAGGTTTTAAAGATCGATAAAACCAAATAAAAATATTTAAATACAGGGGATAGGTTTGGAGGAGTTAAAATTTGCCTCAAAATGTGCTGAACTCCCTAAATACGCAAGAAGTACTCTCCTTTGTCGAAAAGTCCACGATCTCGCCCTCCTCTGGATTTTGCTTCTCAAAGCTCACAAAATCTACCAAAATAAGATCTAGAGTTTTGGGGGGAGAGGGTGGCTATTTATTCACGTGAAATATTAAGGAAAACGAGAGAAGTATCATATATATATATATATATATATATATATACTTATTGTAAAACCCTAAAAATTTGAATATTTTGTAATAAATAATGATAAATGTGTTACATTATGATAAATGATATTTATTAATGTTTGAATATACTAAGAATTGATTTGAGATCAATTCAATGTATATATGTGAATATAGAAGTGATATCATGCACACGTGCACATTCAATGTATATATGTGAATATAGAAGTGATATCATGCACACGTGCACGGGCCTAAATCTGGGAAAAAACGACCAGTTAAAAGTATATGCATAGAAGTGATATCATGCACACGTGCACGGGCCTAAATCTGGGAAAAAACGACCAGTTAAAAGTATATGCATTTTACACATCAAAGAAGTTGGAATCTGGAAAAAATTAAAGTAGGTCTCTTTAATATCTTTCCAAAAAAATCTTATATCACCTTATTCTGAGGTCAGATGTTAAATTATGGTCAAAATACCGAATGTTATTTTCCTAGTCAGACTAGGTTTCTTGGCTCGGGTCAAACATGTTTGTTTCGGGTTTGCCTCTATAAATACATATGTTTATCACTAAATTTCTTCTCTTTTATCATATCTATGACTCCTAGCAGCCACTCTCTCCCCTAAAAAAACTTAGATCTTTTTCTTATGAATTTTAAGAGCTTTATGAAGCACAATACCGACACTAGGGCGAGATCTTCAACGTGTGACAAGGGAGAACAGGTTGTTTGTGCTTATAGATTGGTTACTATTTATTTTAGAGGCTTAGAACAATGTTTGAGGTAAGATTATCTTTATCCAAACTCATCTCCATAGTTAAATAACTAGTGTAGATGATTAATATGATGTTGAATATGTGTTTTTATGTTTAAATCTTAACTTGTGATGCTAAAAATCAGATATTTTTATGTTAAAACTTAAACCAATACTAAATTAGTAATTTTTTCTTGCTCTTTATGATAGTATCATGATCATGATCATTAGGGTTATTCATAATTTTGTTTATATATGAGAAAATTAAGAGATGTACTAAATATATATTTTTTGTAGAAAACTACAACACTTGTATAATTTTTAACTAAGATTTTGAGATAGAAAATAAACTCTAAATTTAACCAAACTAGTTTTAAATGAAACCTTTGTGTATCTAGTTTCTAAAACAAAAAACCATTCTTAAAAAGAGTTTGAATAGAGAAAGATATGCTCTTTTTACTAATAACATATCCTGCAGAAAAATTACTGCACATGTATAATGTTTAACTAGAGATTTAGGATAACAAATGAACATAAAACTAAACCAAACTTATGCCATTTGAAAGATACACGAATCTAGTTTTCAAAATAGAAAACTATTTATAAAAATAGTTCTCTTAGAGAAAGATATGCTCATTTTACTAACAGAAGTCCTGTATGTTTTCCTGCTCGTTTTGTGGAGCTGTGTTGCATCGTTTTGATATGCGTTCGCGGAGTTTTGAGCCACTTGATGTTATACGTACAATCATGAATATGTTGTGTTACACATTTGAGAATTCTAAGGGGATTATGATGAGTTTTGATTTAATCATATTTGAATTAGATATCATTCATACACATGTTGGATGTCGTTGATGAGCACAGCTCAGTACTATATGGGATATTGCGTCGACATACCAGATATATATAGTTTATATATGAGGTGGATATCATTGATGAGCTTAGTTCTGTACTACATGAGTTAGGGCGTCGATATTCCACATGTACAAGCCATTGAGTTGGATTTTAGGAGGTTTGATCTAATCGTCTGTCTCGCACTAGGGTGCGATGAGGCTCGTGAGCCGTATTTTTAGGATGCCTATTTAGTAGTCCATCCCGCACTTATATTATGCATTAAGACCGCAATGAGACTAATGAGTCGTGTACATAGTTCAGGATACCTATAGGATAGTCCGTTGTACTGAGATAATTACTTGATAGCCTAAGTGTGGCAGATGTTGGTTATGAATACGACCTATCACTGAACTATATGACCAAGATATGTTGCTTTTAAAAGTATACAAAATTATATGTTGGTATTTTATTCTATCTTCCCAGTGATAATGGAAGATATTATAAATACGATGTGTTGATGTCTTAATTCTTTTACTGCTTTCTTTACTTCTTTGTTGGGATCAAGGATTAGAGATTCACAACTTGAGACATATGGTATATATATAAAGGTTTTCTTATTTGGATTATTTTGCTTGACGTACTATGTCTCATGTTGTAGGTTTCTAAATATTAATCCCACTTAGATATGGGAAAAATAAATCTAGGTAGACTATGCTTAATAGATAAAGCCTTCACTCCATCTAGCAGTCCTTCCCCTGGGGACGGATGGAGGTAATCTTACTGCGCTCTGATGCTCTTGTTATTGTTTTTTTCTTTTAAATTACTTTTCAGGTAATTTAGAGTTTTGAAAAGCCGCAGGGTGACGGAGTTTTGGCATAGTCGTCGTCGCGTATTTTTACTTGTAGAGACTCCATTGTAGTTTTGAGTTTTATCCAGACATTAGAGTTTTATTTTCATATTGTAAAAATAATGTGCCTTAGTACGATTTTTAGTTGATTCATGTTGAGATATTTTCATTATTCAGATATCAGCTGTATTATTATTAAGACATGATTCTTTTTTTTATTTATGAGATATCTCTTCTATATTATATTTATTACATTTATTCCCTTTATTTTGCCTGTTTTGTACCTGCACTTCTATTTGGTTCCACTAGAGGATAATTACATTTATTCCCTTTATTTTGCCTGTTTTGTACCTGCACTTCTATTTGGTTCCACTAGAGGATATTACTGTGATTGGTGAAACGTGTTTATGTTTGTACCTGCACTTCTATTTGGTTCCACTAGAGGATATTACTGTGATTGGTGAAACGTGTTTATGCATAGTGTGGGTGCATGATAGGTTTGAAATCTCTGGTTTCACATTGGATTACAGTCTTGTGTGAACCCATGGGCGTCACAGTTGGTATCAAAGCTCTAGTTCCAGCATCCTAGGATTATTCTGTAAAACCCCGAAAAATTTCTATAATGTATATATGTATATATATGTGTGAATTAGTAATAGTAGATAATTCCCTTGTGATAAATAACTATATAAGCATAAGATATATATGTGTATCAGAGTTTGGGAGCCCAGCAGGTGTCTGCAAGTGAGAGAAATTGAGTGAGTTGGCGATCAGCAGGTAAAATGCCATCAGCAGGCATTTTTGTGCTGATCGGTCGACCGGCGCGGTCGACCGGCGCGGTCGACCGATCAGCGATCAGAGAGATTACCAGGTTTTGGTTTCGGGTTTTTAGTTGTTGGGTTTTGGGTTTCGGGTCGGGTTGGGGAGTTGGTATTTATACCAACTCAACCCAGGAGAGATCTCCTCAGCCCCAAACGTAAACCCTAGCCCCCTCTCTTCTTCCTCAAAACCCTAACTGGATTTTGGCAATCTGGGAGCAGTCCTTGGGGATTTTCGGCAGATCGTGGGTTTTCAGCGAAGGGGATCAACATCTTACAGATCTAGGGCATTATCAGCAACCAAGGCGAGTAATTTCTCGCCCAACCCCCACCCCTTTTGGTTTAAACATCAAGAACTGAGTTTTTATTGGATTTATGGAGCCAAATTCGTATCTTTGTTTAGCTAATAGTTTACTATAGCCTAGAATATGGGTTTGGGGCTTAATATGTTGTCAAAACTCACCCATGCCCTGTTAAAGAAGATCTAGATCTGAGTTTTTGCCTAAAAGAGTTTCAAACATCTTTACAGCTTTTAAAACGATTTGGATTTGTTTCTCATGGATTTAAGATCTTGAAAATATAGATTTCAAACTTTGGTTTTGGTTGTGTATTTTCAGTATGATCCCATTTTTATCAAATACCCATGTTATCGAAATCTTTGGTTCCAGGTTTTAGCAGCTGACAGAACCCAGGTAGGGTTCTGTTCGCTCGGCGGTCGACCGACGCGGTCGACCGCTGAGCTCGAGTCAGGGCTTCGGTCGACCGCGTCATTTATTCGGTCGACCGCTATTTGATTTCGGTCGACCGCGTCATTTTTCGGTCGACCGCGATGTCTGGTCGGTCGACCGATATTCCTGGCGGTCGACCGTCCTGATTTGTATCAGAGTTCGGTCGACCGTATCG
>NC_033796.1:74104882-74170541 GCF_001876935.1 Asparagus officinalis
CGGTCGACCGATCAGCGATCAGAGAGATTACCAGGTTTTGGTTTCGGGTTTTTAGTTGTTGGGTTTTGGGTTTCGGGTCGGGTTGGGGAGTTGGTATTTATACCAACTCAACCCAGGAGAGATCTCCTCAGCCCCAAACGTAAACCCTAGCCCCCTCTCTTCTTCCTCAAAACCCTAACTGGATTTTGGCAATCTGGGAGCAGTCCTTGGGGATTTTCGGCAGATCGTGGGTTTTCAGCGAAGGGGATCAACATCTTACAGATCTAGGGCATTATCAGCAACCAAGGCGAGTAATTTCTCGCCCAACCCCCACCCCCTTTGGTTTAAACATCAAGAACTGAGTTTTTATTGGATTTATGGAGCCAAATTCGTATCTTTGTTTAGCTAATAGTTTACTATAGCCTAGAATATGGGTTTGGGGCTTAATATGTTGTCAAAACTCACCCATGCCCTGTTAAAGAAGATCTAGATCTGAGTTTTTGCCTAAAAGAGTTTCAAACATCTTTACAGCTTTTAAAACGATTTGGATTTGTTTCTCATGGATTTAAGATCTTGAAAATATAGATTTCAAACTTTGGTTTTGGTTGTGTATTTTCAGTATGATCCCATTTTTATCAAATACCCATGTTATCGAAATCTTTGGTTCCAGGTTTTAGCAGCTGACAGAACCCAGGTAGGGTTCTGTTCGCTCGGCGGTCGACCGACGCGGTCGACCGCTGAGCTCGAGTCAGGGCTTCGGTCGACCGCGTCATTTATTCGGTCGACCGCTATTTGATTTCGGTCGACCGCGTCATTTTTCGGTCGACCGCGATGTCTGGTCGGTCGACCGATATTCCTGGCGGTCGACCGTCCTGATTTGTATCAGAGTTCGGTCGACCGTATCGGTCGACCGCCGACCCTCTGTTGCAGATTTCCAGATTTGGTGTTTTTGGGTATTTTTACTCCTATTCGGGGTTTTGTCTGGTTTATCTGACCTAGTTATTAGCCCCACTATGTGTCCATGCATGATAGATGACCTGAGGGTATGAATTTGGGACACATATACCGATTTGGTTATGAAAACTGATAAGTAGATTTCACTACATACTTGTGGCGGCCTTATGCAAATCCCTACAGTCCTCGTGTTGGACTATAATCCATAAGAAGTCCTCGTGTTGGACTATAATCCCTCTCAGTCCTCGTGTTGGACAACTGCCATTTATTCCATGAGTTTGGAAAACTACGATAGTTGGACCTTGCATCGGACATGGTTCTTCTTCCTGCGTGTGATTATTGTACCACATTTCACAACATACTGATTATGCAAATTTTGTACCACACTTATGAAGGTATTGACACAATATTTATGTAATAAATATTGTGATATTTACGTTGACTATATCACCACACTGTAATTATGCTCTGGTGTTTGCTGTATTTCTTTTATTATTATTTCTGTACTAGAACCTCAGGTTTGGTGTTTAGAGATTTACAATTTGAGATACAAGGTATATACATGAGGGTTTCCTTGTTTGGATTATTTCGCTCGACGTACCTATGCTCGTGTTGTAAATTTCTAAATACTAAAACCCTCTTTAGTAGGATCAATGATTTTAGATCTATTATATATTATCTGTATTTTCATATACAACGAGCCCTGTCCCCTTGGGGTTGGTTGTGATGTTACTCGCTAGCGCTTTGACGCTCGTTGTCCCTCCCCCTTTCAGGTCACGAGCCAGGAGCACGGAGAGCCGCAGGTTGATAGCGGACCACATTAGTGTTCAGCTTTACTTTCTAGCTATGTATTATTTTCTTTGGTCTCCACTGTAGTGAGGTTAGACATTTGAGGGTATTATTCTAGAAGTTGTAAAGGCTGTGAGCCTTATTTCCTTATTGTCAGATGTTTGTATTTGAGACTTATCAAGTATTTCAGTTTACCTACTCAGATCTTGACTATGTACTTCTATGTTGTTGGATGATGAGATATTTATGTGACTATTATCATTTCATCAGTATTCCTCGTAATGTCTTTTACCTGTTTTGTACCTACACCAGTTGTTGACTCTACTAGATAGATGTTAATTGTGATGGTGAAACATGTTATTGCACGGTGTGGTGCATAGCAGGTTTGACATCCTAGGTTTCACCTCGGACTGCAGCCTTGTGTGAACCCAGGGGCGTCACATATTCCTATGTCGAGTCGTGGAGCTAGGATAGAGCTTCTTAGAAATCATATATATAGTTCGCTAGAAATTCTTAGAATGAGTGAGGACGTTATATACGTATATTCGAAAATTTATAATTTTTTTGTGACAACTATCGTACTTTGATTGAAAAGTAATTGCATGAGTGATAAGTGATACGATTTTTTCCTATTGGTATATGTTATATTATTTATGATTAGGATCTCACTTACTGTGTCATATAAGCTCTCCTCTTGGTATTATAAACATTGGAACAAGGACGTGGTTGAGGTAAAGCTTATACCCGGAGAGCTGGGCAAGTAGAGCCTGAGCCGTAGTAGGCTCCATAGTATCTGATCGACTTGGTAACACCGATTGCAGAAGCAGAGAATAGCAACACTCGAGGAGTGAGTAGCAAGCCATATTTACTTTCTGAAGTTCCACCACCAGTTGTACCAGCCTACCTATTGAAGAGGTAATACTTAAGGTTTCACCATCACCACATCCAGCTGTTAATAGAGTCGCAGAGCAGGAAGTTTGGCTCGGTAAGATTGAGGAAGATATTAGAAGTTGGGAGCATAAAATTTTTAGAGCATATCGGATTCAGTTACAACCTATAAAAGGGAAAAATATATGGGAAATACTTTTAGATTTACTTAACGTCAACTAAGTACATAAGCAGAGATTAGTTATATTCAGCTTAAAGGATGACATCGGAGGATAGCACCGATTTTAGTTATGCTGGAGCAGCGAATATCAATTTCATAGAAGGATTTCATCTACTATTTCGAAAAGCAGCTAGACCTAACCCGATTGGAGTAGGGAGACGTAATAAGAGTTAATTTTGGAAAGAGAATTGTTCGGAGACCAGGGCAAGGATAATAAACCTTTTGCAAGATCAGGAGGAACCCAGTAATGGGGTAAGGATTTTCATCACCACCAGCAGATTAGTGGTCAGGGTCAGCAATCACAGGGCCACGATTATGACCAGTAGCAGAAGATCGAGGACCACCTGTCATTCTGAGGATAGAGGGACCAGCAAGCCAGATTTACGCTATCCAGGAAATTCTTGAGGGATAGATAGTCCCATAAATTCTACTGCCAGTAGCATAGTAATCACCAGCTACCGACAGAGTTTATGCAATTGTACCACATGATCATGATGCGAAAGGAGCTTTCTTAGTGATTATTCCTTTCCAGATGGATCTTGTTCGATTCAGGAACTTCTCATTCTTTATCTCTCATACATTCATGGATAGGTTTTAGCTAGTTGCACATCCTTTAGATGTACAGTTATCCGTTTCTACTCCTTTAGGGGAGGTGTCCCTATTAGGGAGTGTCCATAGGATATGTGTCATCAGTCTAGATGAGTCCGAGTTTATCATAGATCTAATTGTTTTGCGGATGTCAGTGTTCAACGTCATTCTCGGTATAGATTGACTATCATCCTACCATGTTTTATGTTAGTATGGACTGTTTTGCTAAAACAGTCAGCTTGTGAGCATCCAATGGGTCTAAGTTGATAGTAGTGACCTTATAGGACAACCAGTTTGTCGAGTTATTTCTGACGTACATCGAGAAGGTGATGCTGCGAGATCACGATGCCAATTTGAGCGAGATGTGAGTGGTCTGAGAGTACCAGGATGTCTTTTAGGACATACCGGGTTTACCTCCAGTGAGAGAGGTCGAGTTTTTGCATCGAGTTGCAGCCATGTACGACACTAATATCCTAAGCACCCTATCGTATGACACTTGTTGAGATGAGGGAGTTACAGACCGAGTCAGATGAGTTATTATCTCAGGGTTTTATTCGTCGGGGTTATTCTCCATGGGGAGCGCCGGTCCTTTTTGGAAGAAGGATGATAGTATGCGCCTATGTAAAAAATTTGGTGAGTTGAACAAGGTTACTATCCGGAACAGGTACCCATTACCGAGGATTGATGACTTGTTCGACCAGCTGCAGGGAGCACATCATTTTTCTAAGATTGATCTTTGTTCTGGCTATCACTAGTTGCGGGTTCGGGAGATGGATATTTCCAAGACCACCTTTCAGCAAAGAAGGATCGTTCTCACTCGTCTTTGGGGGTTCATCAACACCCCTCAAGTGAGTTTCATCTCGCCCAATCCTACACCTATGTTTTAAACGTTTTTAATAAAGTTTTCCTGTGTTTTATGAGCCTATAATGCTATTTTATGTATAAAGATAGATCTTTATATTGTATGTTACAAAAAGAACAAGTTTTCAGTTAATAAAGATTACCCATGAATTTCTTAATGCAGATCTAGATCTGAAAAATTTTCTAACAAGAGTTTTGAAAGAAAGATAATTGTTTTCAAACGTGTTGAAATGCATACATGTGTTTAAAAAGGTTTCTTTTTGCCTATAGTGATTTGATTGTATTTTTTTTTACATATTCTAGAAATACTAAATCACGTATATAGGATTTGTAGTATATAGAATCGTCACATAATGGCTTTTGAATCAACCTCAAGGAGCAGAAACCTGTAGAAAAGGTTTCTGTCTCTTCGTGGTTGACCGCTGGGGAATTTTCTGCATGTTCATGTTGTTGCATAAGTTTGTGTGGTTGGCAAGACACCTAGGTTATATGGGATTATAATACACTGGGATTTGTGTATATGAGTTGACTATGGACACGAGTTTTAGATTCACTCACCGAGGCACGAGAGTGAGTAGTAAATATGCTGATTTTTTATATTACTTTTATGTTGAAGTCCTCGTGTTGAACTGTAATCCATTGAAGTTCTCATGTTGGACTATAATCCATTGAATTCCTCGTGTTTGACTATAATCCATTGAAGTGCTCGTGTTGGACTATAATCTATTGAAATCCTCGTGTTGGGCTATAATCCATTGAAGTCCTCGTGTTGGACTATAATCCATTACAATTCTCGTGTTGGACTATAATCCGTTGAAGCCATTGTGTTGGACTATAATCCATTATAGTCCTCGTGTTGGACTTTAAACTTTTATAGTTCATGTACTGGACATTTACTTATTTCAGTTTACAAGTTTGTAGGCGTCAAAAATTACCTATAGGTTCATGCACGTAGTTCGAGACGGAGAGAAGATGATGAACATTATTATCCAAATCAATGAGGTTATCTAACATAGAAAATAGCATAAAGTAGATCGGCCAAGTGTTGATGATGTAGTAACAAGCATCGGAATGGAAAACCAAGTGGCCCGCGCACTCACCGGCCACCCCCAAGTGGCCCGTCTGCTCATCAGCTATCGCCAAGTTGCCCGGGCGCTCATCAGCCACCTCTAAGTGGCCCACACACTTACCTATCAGCTCTAAGTGGCCCAGGTGCTAACCGACCACCTCTAACTTAACGAAATGTATGAAGTGAATCAGTGAAGCGAACGAGTCAACATGACACGCGAAATGGCAAAACAACTCAGCTAAGAATTATGTTTCACACAAAAGGGGTGAAACACCATGTGTGACTCACACACACCATATGTGTCTCTCCTATTAGAAGTTATATATCTTTTTGTTAGCTTTCCAAAACATCTTGAATCACCTCATTCCGAGATCGGATGAGAGAATTAGAGCCAAAATACCTGGGGTGGTACGAACTGGCTCGCAAGGCTGCGAGCCACCATTTGGTAGATCGTACAAAGAAGTGATATTTCGATCCTGATAAGATATGATTCTGAAAAATCTCAAAAGACAAAAGTTGTAGGTCTTTTCGTTCATTTTTCAATGCATCTTGAATCACCTCATTCAATGCTAAAATAACTGAGATGGTATGAACTGACTCGCAAGGCTGCGAGCCACCATTTGGTGGCTCACACAAAGAAGTGACATTTTGGTCATGATGTGATTTGGTTCTCAAGAAACTTAAAAGACAAAAGTTGTAGGTCTTTTCCTCAGATTTCTAACACATCTTAAATCAACTTATTACGAGATCGAACAAGAGAGTTAGAGGTAAAATACTCAAGATGGTACAAACTGGCTCGCAAGGCTGCGAGCCACCATTTGGTGGCTCGCACAGCTTTGAGCCACCAGGTGGTGATCCACTCCCAAAACTTTTCAAAATATGGGTTTTGATATTTTTAAGGATTCTTTCATTCCAGGACCTCTCTAACTGTTTTGAAGTTATCCCTAAGTGCGGTTGAGCAGTTATTTACTGCAGATGACATCAAATAATCAGATCTTATTAGAAAACACGGCGACAAAAGCCTATAAAGATAAGCCTAGGATTTTCATTCAGGAGAATCTGAAATCAGAGGGTGAAATGTTGTTTAATTGAATAGCGAATCACGAATTTTAGAGGAGAATCAGCAAATCTTGGCGAACTTTTTCATAAAGAAAAACCCTTCAAAAAATTCGAGATTCTCTCCCCCTCCTTCCTCTGGATTAAACCTTGTTTTAATCTCGAGAAGAGCCACAATCTCGCTTGGTCATGATTGTTAGACCCTAGTGTTGGCCTTCTTTTTTTGATGATGTTTAACAAACAATTTACTTCTAATGTTGTTTGTCTAGTGTTTGTGTTTTCGTATTTATTCTAGGCAAACAACGTGTTGGAGGTTGGATGGAATAGCGCTTCAACGATCATATCTAATAGAGGTTGGCGGAATTATGGAGTGAAGCTTATGCAATTCAAGTTCAAGATCCAAGTTCAGCTTCATCCGCATAATGTACCAAGTCAAGCTTATTGAAAATCAAGATCGGCTTGGGTAATCTAGTTTAGGTTTTATATTATGTGTGTTAGATACTCTAAGCTCAATATCATATACACACACATTTTATTGGTTTCCTTGTATATATATGTAGTCATATATATATATACAACACAAGTTTAGGTTTTTATGTTTACAAATATGAAATTACATATTTCATATTTATTATTGTGATTTGGTTTAACTACTTAGATATGAAACAAATATATTTTCATATACATACTCATATATTTTATTTTGTATTGTATTTATAAAAATATTGTATTCTTAGTTTTTGGACTTAACAATAATCATATACATATTTTATTAAGTCTACATAATCATTGTGCAAAGTTTCAAAACATGGTTTAGCCAAAATGTCAAAATTCATATGTTTACATTTTCGTGTTTTGGACTATTTTGTAAAATGATGATATTTTTCATTTGGGAAGTTCTTTTTGGAAACTAGTTTTTGTAGGATGTTTATTATCATGTCTACAATCATTTCCCAAAGTTTTACATTTTTCTGAATTTATTTGATATTTTTAAACAGTGTTTTAAAATCAATAAACTGTTTTCAAAACCTAGAATTTTATATATCAGTTCACGATCGATCGCGCCTGAGTTCTTTTGTCGGTGGGCAGCAGAGACTTTCACGGTCGACCACTGTGGTTGATCTTGAGCTCGAGATTTCCCACGGTCAACCACCAAAGTCTCTGGAGCTTTTCCTGTTGTTTTTGTTGCTCGCGGTCGACCGCCGCGGTCGACCTACGTTTATCCTAACGACTCTTTTGGTACAGAATTAGATTTTTGATTCTTCGGCTGTTTGGTCTTTTCCTTTGGGGTTTTTAGTGTTGCTTCCTCTTCCTATATAAACCCCCAAACCCTCTTCTATCTTAGTAACCAATGAGATGTTTTAAACAAGTTTATAAAAGTTTTAACAGGGGTTTAAGTTTGGTTTAAAGCTATTTTGGTTGGTTCACAAGTGGAGGAGATCATCTACATTGTTTGAGCTTCATTTTAATCCATCTCTCCATCTTGTTTTTCAGAGAAGAATTCCTAAACTCTATTTCTAGCTATTTATTTTAATCCATCTCTCCATCTTGTTTTTCAGAGAAGAATTCCTAAACTCTATTTCTAGCTATTTATTGTTTAATTCATAATTTCTATATGCTAGTTTTTATTTGAGTTTAGTTGTTTTATTCATTCTCATTGTTACACACACCCACATGAGATTTTAGTATTTACATACATAGTATATTAGGGTTGTGAGAAATTAAAATATTGAGTTGAGTTTTAATTGAGTTCTCGTATTGTATTAGAGAACAAATTATTTGTTATCTTTGTGAGATTGTAAAGTTTTTGGTTAGCTAGAAAACCGAGTGTGAGGAGTGGACTTTGATCGGTGAACGTTGAAAACTGACATTGTGAGTGAGTGTATACGTTGATCGGTGATCGTTGAAAACCGATATAGTGTGGTTGTAAATGTTATTCGGGTGAGCGTAGAAAACCCGGTTGTGATAGTGGATTTCTCCCCAGGAGAGGGGAGCGGAGACGTAGGACGGAAGGTCCGAACTCCGTGATCATATCGTGTGTTTGAGTTTGCTCGTAGGACGGAAGGTCCGAACTCCGTGATCATATCGTGTGTTTGAGTTTGCTTTGGCGCACTTAATCTTTGTTTATATTTCTTGTCGCCATTGTCTATAGCTCATTATTTCTATCATCCACTATCTAGTTTATATTGTTTACCCTTGTGTTAGTTTACATATCTTTGCATATATCATATTGTATATCTCTTTGGTAGGATATATCATCTTGTGCTAGTTTATATATCCTTACATATATTTATCATATAGGATATATTTCTTTATTCATATTGCTTATTTTTGCTTATATCTTTTGTATATCTACCTTGCAAGAATATATTTGAATTAGTTTTAATTGGCATAAAATCGGATTAGATTAGCATAAGACCCTAATCACCCCCCTCTAGGGTCTAACACCTAGAGGGGGGGGGGGTTTGATTAGGGTCTTATGCTAATCTAATCAGATTTTATACCAATTAAAACTAATTAATAAGTTATTCTTGCAAGGTAGATATACAATATGTTATAAGCAACAATGAGCAATATAACCAAAGAACAATATCCTAGCAATATGATATATGGTGAATTATATACAAGGATATATAAACTAATACAAGGGGAAATAAACAATCTACAAATGTGATAGGTCAATATGAAGAGCAATACACAAAGGCGATATAAGATATGAATACAAGGATAGGTACACCAATGCAATCACAAACAAAACGATATGATCACGGAGTTCGGTCTAACCACTTGACCTACATCTCCGCTCCTTACCTCGAGGAGATCTCCATTATCACAATCGGGTTTTCTACGCTAACCCGAATAACGTTTACACCACACAATATTGGTTTTCAACGCTCAACGATCAACGATCACAATCTCACAATATATGTAACTACACTCCACACCCTCTAAGTGTTGGTTTCTCTATGTCCTTCCTCAAGTTCTCGGATACAACCTCTCCCTAGGTTCGTCAACCGACGTCACTCCTCTTGGAAGCAACCCCGTCTCTCACCACACACTCCTCTCGGTGTACTAGTGTAATACAAAGTGAGTCTCACAACTAGGCACGATACAAAAAGATTGTTCTCTACAATAGATGAGAACACAATGTAGCTCACTCTTAATGATACACTCCCCACAACCCAAATATACAATATGTATAAAATACTAAAGCTAAATGGTTGTGTGTGCAAACAATGAGAAACAACAAAATCAAATGTAAACTTAATATAAATATAGCTTAATGAAGATAATAATTAATGACAAATATAAATGCAAAGCTAGAATTGAGTTTAGAAAAACTTCTCTAGAACAAGAGAGATGGATATGTGAAATTGAAAGCTCAAACCCAAGTTGATCTCCTCTTCTTGTGAAACAATCTTCACAAACCCAATTTTGTAAACAAACACTTAAACAAACTTAAACCCTTGTAAAAAATTGTTTAAAATATCTCTTGGTTGTAGAAAATAGTTATGGCAAATGGGTATATATAGGGAAGAAGAAAACAACCAAAAAAACCCCAAAAACCCACTAAAAAACAAAAATCAACAAGTTACCGTTACTGTACAACGGTAACTTCGACAGTCAACCGTGATGGTCGACCGTGAGAAATAAAATTGCAAAACTCGACCGTGGCGGTAGACCGCACTATAGCACGGTCGACTGTAGTGGTCGACCGCACTGTTCACAGATAGTTTCTGATTTTGACAGATTCTGGAATTTTGAGTATCTAACTTTGTAAAATTAATTACAAATAGTAAATCAACTCCAAAAATCATGAAATTTTGAGGGAAGGTTCTAGACATGTAGATAAACATGTTAGAGAAAGAATTTCTGAAATTTAACTTTCTAGTTGAGATAAATAAATGTTTAAACACAGATATATAGTTTCTAAAAAAAAATTACAGAAAACTCGGTTTTGTAAATTCAATTAAAAATAACAAAACAACTCCAAAATTAGTAAAACTTGGGGAAATATTTTTATATATGATGATAAACATGTAAATAAAGAAATTTTTCAAATCAAATTTCCCAAATGTGAAAACGCATCAGTTTTGCAAAAACATGCACGAACATGTGCACGAGCATGAGCGTATTAAAAACTTGATTTTGTAAATTCAAATAAACATAACAAATTAATTCCAAAATTGATAAAACTTTGGGAAACATTTATAAACATAAAATTGAACATGTTAGAAAAGAATTTCTCAAATTGAGTTTTCCATTTGTGAAAACTCATGTATTTTGCAAGTGTGTCTAAAACATGAAAATGTGATATACATGAATTTGATGTTTTGACATAAACAATATTTTGAAACCCTATGAAATAATTTTGTAGACTTAATAAAATATGTATACAATGATTTTTAAGTCCATAAACCAAAATTTATATATATATATAACTATATATATAAAAACCAAATATGTGTGTGTATATATGATTGAGCTTAAAATACTAACACACATAATATAAAACCTAAACTATATATAACCAAGCTTGATAGATCTTCGATGTAACTTAACTTGGTACACTTGCGGATAAAGCTAGAACTTGGATCTTCAATTTGAATTGCATAGCTTCACTCCGCAATTCCGCCAACCTCCATTTGATATGATCGTGAATGCTCGATTCCATCCATCCTCCAACATGTTGTTTCATTTGATATGATCGTGAATGCTCGATTCCATCCATCCTCCAACATGTTGTTTGTCTATAATAAATAGAATTATACAAACACTAGACAAACAATATTAGAAGTAAATTGTTTGTTAAACATCATCAAAACAAGAAGGCCAACAGTGATTGTCGCTGCCGCAATTGTTTCCTTCGTGAAACAAGAGCGTAGTTATACAGTCAACCAGATTTGATCTGCGGTGGTTTACGGATTAACGTGTCCCCAGCACAGGCAAAGATCCCACGTGAAGCATCAGGAGATAAACTACTACTGCATTTTGTTGGATAAAGTTATAATTTTCAATTTTTTTCATTGTAAGAAGATCTTATAAAAAGATTGACTTTTCTTTCAGTTCAGACTTGTAATCGATAAACGGTGTAACAGGTTCAAAAGCAATGGAAAAAGTAACTTTTGACGAAAACAAACTGGCGACCACAGTGGGAGCCAACAGTTTCTCTACCAAAGCTGTAGTGTCGCAGCCGAAGATTATCATCCCGGTTGACGAAGAGGTCAAGTACGAGTTCGACCAAGCAAAATACGAGGAATACTTATCCTCATCTTCCAGATCATCCTCTCCTCATAAGCATAGGAGAGACTCCACAAGGTACGAGGAATACTTATCCTCATCTTCCAGATCATCCTCTCCTCATAAGCATAGGAGAGACTCCACAAGGAAGATTCGGGGGTACTCAGACTTGAAGGCCCAAAATCAAGATCCTTACCCTGCGGCGGCCCAAGATACACCCCACAATAGCCTCCCGGCGTATGACAAAGCCAAGGCCACGAACTACAGCTCTTCAATCAAAGAGCTCACTTCGGAAAATGTGCCGACTCTCTCAAAAAGAGCACGTCAAAGGCAACGCCAATGTCTCGCGCATCAATTCGCAAAGGCCTTAGAATCGGTAGATGGAATCCACCATGAGGCTAACCTGGAGCCTAAACGATATCAAACCCCGCTGCAGCGAACAAAAGATTCTTCTTTTACAACAACGGCTAACAAGTGGACCCACGTCCAAAGGACTCATTCAACCCTTGAAAAGCGAACCCAGAAATGCCGCGCATTGCTTGCACGTGCGGAGAGCCTCATACAGGAGGCTAAGGATTTACAGAGGGATGACGCGCCGAATAAACAGTCAAAACTATGCCAAATTTGTGTTAGCCCTTATGTTTTGATGATGTTTTACAACCACCATTATCGGTACTAATAGCTTATTGAGTGAAAATATAGTAAATTCATTTATCAAGCTCATTAGTGCCATTAACAGAGGATGGATGGAATATACGCTACAACGAAGATATCCAAAGGAGGAGGAGGCCAAGAGATGAAGCAACGTTATTTCAAGAACGACAAATTCGACTAAAAGCTTCATCCGATTCAAGCTATATCAAAGCTCAAGTATTGCTCTCTATATGAGGATATTAGCTTTCTTTTGTTTCCCTCTCTAGTGCTAGAATGTAGGCAAAGAGTTACTAAGTTTACTTGAAGCTATTGGGAATCACACACACGATTTCATACTTATGTTTTTTAAGCGCTTTTCACAAAATACTATTTTTCACAAGTATGAGGACCTATCTGCAAAATTCCTTTTTTAAACAGTTTGTTTTTAGTATTAAAAACATTTTACAAAGTTTTAGATTTTTCATAGGTCAAATAAATATTTTGCAAATATTTCAAATTGGTCAAAAAACTGATTTTTGAAATATATCAGAAAGCGGTCGACCGGTCCGGTCGACCGGTCTCATGGCCATTCCTTACTATTTTCCAGAGAGGTCGTCGGTCGACCGGTATGGTCGACCGAAATCTCGACTTTCAAATCGGTCGACCGCGCCGGTCGATCGACGGTGTCTCTACTTGATTTCTAAGTTTTCAAGGTTGTTAGCGGTCGACCGAAATTTTCGGTCGGTCGACCGAAGCATTTTTTTCGGTCGACCGAAATTCCCTTCGGTCAACCGCTTTGTGTCTTTGGTCAGCCGCGACTTTTTTAAACGGTCGGTTTTTGCCTCGTTCGCTGTGCTTTCACTTATTAGTGTTTGGCACAGTCTGAGCTGAGAGTCTGAAAAGAAGATTATCTTCCTAAATAGGAAGATTGGGTTTTTGTTTTTAGTTGGTTTAAACTCCTTTATAAAAACCCCCCAGACTGCTTCTTCTTCCTAAGCCCTAACGTTTGAAAAACCAGAGAGCTCTGTTTTCCTGAGAAAATTTTCAAATCTGCTTTTCTCTGTGTTTTTTGTGTGTGATTCACTTCCCAGCTTCAGTAACCTTTCTCTTTGCCATAGGGGCTGTGTAAAGAGAAAGTCTTGCATTTCTTCTTCTGCTGTGAGGGTAAGATCTTGTGTAAGATCTACTGTGAGGGTGTGATCTGTTGAGATCAAACTGTGTAGTGAGAGAGATCTGTGGAGATCGCTGTGTAGACGAAGTTCCGGCTTCCAAACCGGGTGTGTAGTGGATTTCTCCTTGAGAGTGGGGAGCAGGGACGTAGGCCAGAGGGCCGAACCTCGTTAACACATCGCGCGTCAAGGATAACGAACTCTTAACCCTATCTCTCTTACTTTTATCGTCTTTTTGTTTTGTGTTTTGCTTGTGCTGTTTTTATATTGCATATTAGAGCCTCTTGACCCTAATCACCCCCCCTCTAGGGTCCTACAATTGGTACCAGAGCTTGGTCTCTATATTAATTTTTGGTTTAATCACCTTAGAGAAAAGATCTAATGGAGGCCTCTTTGAATATGCATATGTTAGAAGGACAATCCACAACTAGACCACCTCTCTTCACCGGGACTAATTTTGCTTATTGGAAGGCTAGGATGAAAATTTACCTTCGTTGCATCGATCTTGACATCCTAGAGCTCATAGAAGAGAAATATGAAGAAAAGTCCAAAGTCGGGAACATGACCGATGGAGAAAGGCACTTAGCTAATCTCAACGCTAAGGCTATGAACGCCTTAATTTGTGGTCTTTCCCCTAATGAATATAATAGAGTTTCCACGTATGCAACCGCATACGAAATTTGGGTAAAATTATGTATCACACATGAAGGAACCCCCAAGTTAAGGAATCTAAGATTAGTGGGCTTATGCATGATTATGAGCTATTTAAAATGCTTCCAAATGAATCCATTGATGCTATGTTTTCTCGTTTTACTAATATCATCAATGAATTACATGGTCTAGATAAGCAATTATCCATTCAAGAGATGAACTACAAGATACTTCGCTCATTGACTCCGGCATGGGAGCCCAAGGCTACGGCCATTGAGGAAGCTCATGACCTCACTACCTTGGCTCTTGATAGCCTCATCGGAAAGCTCAAAGTGCATGAGAAGAAGCTCAAGGGGAAGGAGAAGGAGGAAGTGCCATCACGCGAAGTTGAGGAGCCGTCACCAAAGTTGAAGACCATAGCTCTCAAAGGAGCTAGTGACAACTCATCTTCGTCATCGGATAGTGAAGTCGATTTTTCTAGAGAAGTGGCTCATCTCTCTAGAAGAATCTCTAGACTCATAAAGATGAACAAAAAATTTAACCCCCGATCTAACAACAAGTTTTCCTCTCGTGTAGGTAAATGTTTTGAGTGCAATGAACCGGGTCACATCGCTAAGGATTGCCCCAAGCTCAAAGAAAAGTACATGAAGTACAAGAAGAAGAAGGCTATGTATGCCGGATGGGAAGAATCCGAACCAAGTGACTCGGATAGTGATGAAGAAGGAGCCAAACTTGCTCTTCATGACCCAAATGTTTGTTTCATGGCAAATGAACATGAGGTAATATCCGAGGCCGAAAGTGAATCTTTCTATATGCAATGTGACATAGCTATGGCTTTAGAAGAGTTGAACTTTGAATTTAAAAGAATGTCTAAAGAATACTCTTCTTTCAAAAAATTGCATGCCTCTTGTGATATTAAGCTAGAACAACTAACAACCTCTCTTGCTCTAAAAGATGAATTGCTAGGAGATCTCGATTTCGAGAACAAGCAATTAAGATCAAAGATTGAAAGACTAGAAATTGAGGGTTGTAGGACTAGACCCACTCATGCTTATGCCAACTACAATCACCATGGTAGAAATAGGTTTCATGGTTCTAACATTCGTACATACAAAAGAAATTTTGTATGCACCTATTGTATGAGACATGGACACATTTCTACTCATTGTAGAATTAAAGACAATGAAGATTTTTATGGTTTGATATGGGTACCCAAAGGTACCAAAACTACTAACCACCAAGGACCCAAGACATGGGTACCTAAAGCTACTACACCTTCATCTTCTTCTTTTGTAGGGAACGTCACGGCAACGACGTAAGGAGATGTGGTACCTTGATAGTGGTTGCTCACATCATATGACGGGCAACAAAGAGTTATTTGCAACCCTATCAAGGATTGAAGGAGGCAATGTCTCCTTCGGTGGTGGTGAGAAAGGTAAAATCATTGGTATCGGTTCTATTGGTAAGAAACCCTCACCCATTATTGAAGATGTCTATTTAGTAAGTGGTTTGAATCATAATCTTCTTAGCATTAGCCAATTAAGTGATAAAGGTTTTGATATTTCTTTTAAACCGGATAAATGCATCATTAGTATGGATGGAAAAATTGTTTTTATTGCAAATCGCAAGTCTAATGTTTACATTTTTGAGATGAATGAGTTAGTGAATCAAGATGTGAAGTGTCTTGCGGCAATTGATGAAAATCCTTGGATTTGGCACAAGAGACTTGGACATGCAAATATGGAGTTAATATCAAAATTGTCTAAGAAGAATCTTGTGAAAGGGCTACCTAGCTTGCACTTCATAAAAGATACAATTTGTGAGGATTGTGCCAAAGGTAAACAAACAAAGTCTTCTTTCAAATCCATCCATGAGGTATCGACTTCTAAACCCTTGCAATTACTTCATCTTGATTTATTTGGTCCTATGCGTGTTACCTCTCTTGGAGGCAAACACTATGTTTTTGTGATTATTGATGATTTTTCTCGTTTTACATGGACAATATTTCTTGCAAAGAAAAATGATTGTTTTGAAGAATTTGCTAATCATGTTAAAAGAATTGAAAATGAAAAGGATTTGAAAGTTGTTAAAATAAGAAGTGATCATGGTGGTGAATTTCAAAATGAATTTTTCTATGATTTTTGTGCTCATCATGGTATAACTCATATGTTTTCCGCTCCTAGAACACCACAACAAAATGGTGTTGTTGAACGGAAAAATCGTACCATACAAGAGATGGCACGCACTATGTTAAACTCATTTGATTTACCAAAATACTTTTGGGCGGAAGCTGTCAATACGGCTTGCCATGTTTTAAATCGTGTTTTGATTAGACCAAAGCTTAAGAAAACTCCTTATGAACTTTATTATGGAAAAACTCCTTTCATTGGTTATTTTCGTGTCTTTGGTTGCAAATGCTTTATTTTAAATACAAAAGATCACCATGATAAATTTGATTCCAAAATTGATGTTGGTATTTTCTTGGGTTATGCACCTCGAAGTAAGGCTTATAGGGTCTTCAATAAACGAAGCCTCGTTGTTGAAGAGTCTATAAACGTTACTTTTGATGAGACTAATGTTGGCTCTCAAGTTGTGTTGCCTAGGAAAGATGATGATGATGATATTGAGGGAGGATTGGACTTGTTGCAAATCAATGACACTCCCTCTATAGAAGTTCAAAAGGATGTAGATAGCACCAATGCTCAAGAACAAGTTGAACCACCTAAAGCTTGGAAATTCACATCAAACCATCCAAAGGAACAAATCATTGGGAGCCCTTCAAAAGGAGTTATAACTCGCTCAAAAGCCTTGAGTGAATGTGGTAATGTTGCATTTCTATCTCAACTAGAACCTAAAAAGGTTAATGATGCTTTAAATGATGAGTTTTGGGTTTTGGCTATGCATGAAGAATTAAACAATTTTCAAAGAAATGAAGTTTGGAAGTTAGTTCCTAGACCTAACAATGCTAGTGTTATTGGTACAAAATGGGTTTTTAGAAACAAACTTGATGAACATGGCATTGTAACTAGAAATAAAGCTCGTTTGGTTGCCCAAGGATACAATCAAGAGGAGGGCATAGACTATGATGAAACCTTTGCACCGGTTGCAAGGTTGGAATCTATTAGGATGTTTTTGGCATTTGCTAGCTTTAAAAATTTCAAACTTTTTCAAATGGATGTTAAAAGTGCCTTCTTAAATGGCTTTATAGAAGAGGAAGTGTATGTTGAGCAACCCCCCGGTTTTATAGATCATGCTTTTCCTAATCATGTTTACCGGGTACAAAAAGCTTTATATGGGTTGAAACAAGCTCCTAGGGCTTGGTATGCTCGCCTCTCTAGTTTTCTTATTGAAAATGGTTTTTCAAAAGGAACAATTGATAACACACTTTTTGTGAGAAAAAGGAAAAATGATTTCATTTTAGTTCAAATATATGTGGATGACATCATTTTCGGTGCTACTAATGAATCCTTGTGCAAGGAATTTTCTAAAGTAATGCAGGATCACTTTGAGATGAGTATGATGGGAGAGCTTACATTCTTTCTCGGGCTCCAAGTCAAGCAAACTAAGGATGGGATCTTCATTTCACAAAGCAAGTATGCGAAGGAATTGGTGAAGAAATTCAAGTTGGAGAATTCTAAGCATGCGCCTACTCCCATGAGTACTAGTGTTAAGCTTGATGCGGATGAGAGTGGTGAAGATGTGGACCAAAAACTATACCGAGGTATGATAGGTAGTCTTCTTTATCTCACCGCTAGTAGACCCGACATCATGTTTAGTGTATGTGCATGTGCACGTTTTCAAGCCTCTCCCAAAGCGTCTCATTTAATTGCGGTTAAAAGAATCATTAAGTATGTTAATGGAACTTTTAACCTTGGCTTATTTTATCCAAGAAGCACCTCTTTTGATTTATATGGTTTTTGTGATGCCGACTTTGCCGGATGTAAGGTAGATCGCAAGAGTACTAGTGGAACATGCCAATTCTTAGGAAATTCCCTTGTTTCTTGGGCTTCCAAGAAACAAAATTGTGTTGCATTGTCCACTACGGAAGCGGAATACATTGCCGCCGGCTTATGTTGTGCTCAAGTTTTATGGATGAAACAAAGTTTAGTTGACTATGATTTGAATTTTCAAAATATTAAAATCTTTTGTGATAACACAAGTGCTATAAATATTTCCAAAAATTCGGTTTTGCATTCTAGAACTAAACATATTGATGTACGCCATCATTTCTTACGCGATCATGTAGAGCGACAAGATGTATCCCTAGTATTTGTTGACACCAAATCTCAACTAGCGGATATATTTACTAAGCCTCTTGGAGAGGATGATTTTTGTCGCATAAGAAATGGTTTGGGCTTATGCACTATGTGAAAGTTCTACATTGCTTGCTTGATTAGTTGCATTTTGCATTTGGCATTTCTCTTTACCCCATTTTTGATGGTGACAAAGGGGGAGAGAAATCTCCTCATTTGTTGCATATATTTAGGGGGAGCTCATAGATAGGGGGAGCACCTATCTATAAGCTATTTTATTTTTGCTCTTATATAATGGTTGGTTGTCATCATCAAAAAGGGGGAGATTGTTAGCCCTTATGTTTTGATGATGTTCTTACAACCACCATTATCGGTACTAATGGCTTATTGAGTATAAATGTAGTAAATTCATTTGTCAAGCTCGTTAGTGCCATTAATGGAGGATGGATGGAATATATGCTACAACGAAGATATCCAAAGGAGGAGGAGGCCAAGAGATGAAGCAACGTTATTTCAAGAACGACAAATTCGATCAAAAGCTTCATCCGATTCAAGCTATATCAAAGCTCAAGTATATTGCTCTCTATATGAGGATATTAGCTTTCTTTTGTTTTTCTCTCTAGTGCTAGAATGTAGGCAAAGAGTTACTGAGTTTACTTGAAGCTATTGGGAATCACACACACGTTTTTAGACTTGTGCTTTTAAGCGTTTTTCACAAAATACTATTTTTCACAAGTATGAGTACCTATCTGCAAAATTCTTTTTCCAAACAGTTTGTTTTTAGTATTAAAAACATTTTACAAAGTTTCAGAATTTTCAGAGGTCAAATGAATATTTTGGAAATATTTCAACTTGGTCAAATAACCTGATTTCAGAATATGTCAGAAATCGGTCGACCGTGGGATCGCTGTGTAGACGAAGTTCCGGCTTCCAAACCGGATGTGTTAGTGGATTTCTCCTCGAGAGTGGGGAGCGGGGACGTAGGCCAGAGGGCCGAACCTCGTTAACACATCGCGCGTCAAGGATAACGAACTCCTAACCCTATCTCTCTTACTTTTATCGCATTTTTGTTTTGTGTTTTGCTTGTGCTGAATTTATATTGCATATTAGAGCCTCTTGACCCTAATCACCCCCCCTCTAGGGTCCAACAATTGGTATCAGAGCTTGGTCTCTATATCAGTTTTTGGTTTAACAACCTTAGAGAAAAGATCTAATGGAGGCCTCTTTGAATATGCATATGCTAGAAGGACAATCCACAACTAGACCACCTCTCTTCACCGGCACTAATTTTGCTTATTGGAAGGCTAGGATGAGAATTTACCTTCGTTGCATAGACCTTGACATTCTAGAGCTCATAGAAGAGAAATATGAAGAAAAGTCCAAAGTCGGGAACATGACCGATGGAGAAAGGCACCTAGCTAATCTCAACGCTAAGGCTATGAACGCCTTAATTTGTGGTCTTTCCCCTAATGAATATAATAGAGTTTCCACGTGTGCAACCGCATACGAAATTTGGCAAAAATTATGTGTCACACATGAAGGAACACCCCAAGTTAAGGAATCTAAGATTAGTGGACTCATGCATGATTATGAGCTATTTAAAATGCTTCCTAATGAATCCATTGATGCTATGTTTTCCCGTTTTACTAATATCATCAATGAATTACATGGTCTAGATAAGCAATTATCCATTCAAGAGATGAACTACAAGATACTTCGCTCATTGACTCCGGCATGGGAGCCCAAGGCTACGGCCATTGAGGAAGCTCATGACCTCACTACCTTAGCTCTTGATAGTCTCATCGGAAAGCTCAAAGTGCATGAGAAGAAGCTCAAGGGGAAGGAGAAGGAGGAAGTGCCATCACGAGAAGTTGAGGAGCCGTCACCAAAGTTGAAGACCATAGCTCTCAAGGGAGCTAGTGACAACTCATCTTCGTCGTCGGAGAGTGAAGTTGATTTTTCTAGAGAAGTGGCTCATCTCTCTAGAAGAATCTCTAGACTTATAAAAATGAACAAAAAATTTAACCCTCGATCTAACAACAAGTTTTCCTCTCGTGTAGGTAAATGTTTTGAGTGCAATGAACCGGGTCACATCGCTAAGGATTGCCCCAAGCTCAAAGAAAAGTACATGAAGTACAAGAAGAAGAAGGCTATGTATGCCGGATGGGAAGAATCCGAACCAAGTGACTCGGATAGTGATGAAGAAGGAGCCAAACTTGCTCTTCATGACCCAAATGTTTGTTTCATGGCAAATGAACATGAGGTAATATCCGAGGCCGAAAGTGAATCTTTTTATATGCAATGTGACATAGCTATGGCTTTAGAAGAGTTGAACTTTGAATTTAAAAGAATGTCTAAAGAATACTCTTCTTTCAAAAAATTGCATGCCTCTTGTGATATTAAGCTAGAACAACTAACAACCTCTCTTGCTCTAAAAGATGAATTGCTTGGAGATCTCGATTTTGAGAACAAGCAATTAAGATCAAAGATTGAAAGACTAGAAATTGAGGGTTGTAGGACTAGACCCACTCATGCTTATGCCAACTACAATCACCATGGTAGAAATAGGTTTCATGGTTCTAACATTCGTACATACAAAAGAAATTTTGTATGCACCTATTGTATGAGACATGGACACATTTCTACTCATTGTAGAATTAAAGACAATGAAGATTTTTATGGTTTGATATGGGTACCCAAAGGTACCAAAACTACTAACCACCAAGGACCCAAGACATGGGTACCTAAAGCTACTACACCTTCATCTTCTTCTTTTGTAGGGAACGTCACGGCAACGACGTAAGGAGATGTGGTACCTTGATAGTGGTTGCTCACATCATATGACGGGCAACAAAGAGTTATTTGCAACCCTATCAAGGATTGAAGGAGGCAATGTCTCCTTCGGTGGTGGTGAGAAAGGTAAAATCATTGGTATCGGTTCTATTGGTAAGAAACCCTCACCCATTATTGAAGATGTTTATTTAGTAAATGGCTTGAATCATAATCTTCTTAGCATTAGCCAATTAAGTGATAAAGGTTTTGATATTTCTTTTAAACCGGATAAATGCATCATTAGTATGGATGGAAAAATTGTTTTTATTGCAAATCGCAAGTCTAATGTTTACATTTTTGAGATGAATGAGTTAGTGAATCAAGATGTGAAGTGTCTTGCGGCAATTGATGAAAATCCTTGGATTTGGCACAAGAGACTTGGACATGCAAATATGGAGTTAATATCAAAATTGTCTAAGAAGAATCTTGTGAAAGGGCTACCTAGCTTGCACTTCATAAAAGATACAATTTGTGAGGATTGTGCCAAAGGTAAACAAACAAAGTCTTCTTTCAAATCCATCCATGAGGTATCGACTTTTAAACCCTTGCAATTGCTTCATCTCGATTTATTTGGTCCTATGCGTGTTACCTCTCTTGGAGGCAAACACTATGTTTTTGTGATTATTGATGATTTTTCTCGTTTTACATGGACAATATTTCTTGCAAAGAAAAATAATTGTTTTGAAGAATTTGCTAATCATGTTAAAAGGATTGAAAATGAAAAAGATTTGAAAGTTGTTAAAATAAGAAGTGATCATGGTGGTGAATTTCAAAATGATTGAAAATGAAAAGGATTTGAAAGTTGTTAAAATAAGAAGTGATCATGGAGGTGAATTTCAAAATAATTTTTTCTATGATTTTTGTGCTCATCATGGTATAACTCATATGTTTTCCGCTCCTAGAACACCACAACAAAATGGTGTTGTTGAACGGAAAAATCGCACCATACAAGAGATGGCACGTACTATGTTAAACTCATTTGATTTGCCAAAATATTTTTGGACGGAAGCCGTCAATACGGCTTGCCATGTTTTAAATCGTGTTTTGATTAGACCAAGGCTTAAGAAAACCCCTTATGAACTTTATCATGGAAAAACTCCTTTCATTGGTTATTTTCGTGTTTTTGGTTGCAAATGTTTTATCTTAAATACAAAAGATCACCATGATAAATTTGATTCCAAAATTGATGTTGGTATTTTCTTGGGTTATGCACCTCGAAGTAAGGCTTATAGGGTTTTCAATAAACGAAGCCTCGTTGTTGAAGAGTCTATAAACGTTAATTTTGATGAGACTAATATTGGCTCTCAAGTTGTGTTGTCTAGGAAAGATGATGATGATGATATTGAGGGAGGATTGGACTTGTTGCAAATCAATGACACTCCCTCTATAGAAGTTCAAAAGGATGTAGATAGCACCAATGCTCAAGAACAAGTTGAACCACCTAAAGCTTGGAAATTCACATCAAACCATCCAAAGGAACGAATCATTGGGAGCCCTTCAAAAGGAGTTATAACTCGCTCAAAAGCCTTGAGTGAATGTGGTAATGTTGCATTTCTATCTCAACTAGAACCTAAAAAGGTTAATGATGCTTTAAATGATGAGTTTTGGGTTTTGGCTATGCATGAAGAATTAAACAATTTTCAAAGAAATGAAGTTTGGAAGTTAGTTCCTAGACCTAACAATGCTAGTGTTATTGGTACCAAATGGGTTTTTAGAAACAAACTTGATGAACATGGCATTGTAACTAGAAATAAATCTCGTTTGGTTGCCCAAGGATACAATCAAGAGGAGGGCATAGACTATGATGAAACCTTTGCACCGGTTGCAAGGTTGGAATCTATTAGGATGTTTTTGGCATTTGCTAGTTTTAAAAATTTTAAACTTTTTCAAATGGATGTTAAAAGTGCCTTCTTAAATGGTTTTATAGAAGAGGAAGTGTATGTTGAGCAACCCCCCGGTTTTATAGATCATGCTTTTCCTAATCATGTTTACCGGGTACAAAAAGCTTTATATGGGTTGAAACAAGCTCCTAGGGCTTGGTATGCTCGCCTCTCTAGTTTTCTTATTGAAAATGGTTTTTCAAAAGGAACAATTGATAACACACTTTTTGTGAGAAAAAGGAAAAATGATTTCATTTTAGTTCAAATATATGTGGATGACATCATTTTCGGTGCTACTAATGAATCCTTGTGCAAGGAATTTTCTAAAGTAATGCAGGATCACTTTGAGATGAGTATGATGGGAGAGCTTACATTCTTTCTCGGGCTCCAAGTCAAGCAAACTAAGGATGGGATCTTCATTTCACAAAGCAAGTATGCGAAGGAATTGGTGAAGAAATTCAAGTTGGAGAATTCTAAGCATGCGCCTACTCCCATGAGTACTAGTGTTAAGCTTGATGCGGATGAGAGTGGTGAAGATGTGGACCAAAAACTATACCGAGGTATGATAGGTAGTCTTCTTTATCTCACCGCTAGTAGACCCGACATCATGTTTAGTGTATGTGCATGTGCACGTTTTCAAGCCTCTCCCAAAGCGTCTCATTTAATTGCGGTTAAAAGAATCATTAAGTATGTTAATGGAACTTTTAACCTTGGCTTATTTTATCCAAGAAGCACCTCTTTTGATTTATATGGTTTTTGTGATGCCGACTTTGCCGGATGTAAGGTAGATCGCAAGAGTACTAGTGGAACATGCCAATTCTTAGGAAATTCCCTTGTTTCTTGGGCTTCCAAGAAACAAAATTGTGTTGCATTGTCCACTACGGAAGCGGAATACATTGCCGCCGGCTTATGTTGTGCTCAAGTTTTATGGATGAAACAAAGTTTAGTTGACTATGATTTGAATTTTCAAAATATTAAAATCTTTTGTGATAACACAAGTGCTATAAATATTTCCAAAAATTCGGTTTTGCATTCTAGAACTAAACATATTGATGTACGCCATCATTTCTTACGCGATCATGTAAAGCGACAAGATGTATCCCTAGTGTTTGTTGACACAAAATCTCAACTAGCGGATATATTTACTAAGCCTCTTGGAGAGGATGATTTTTGTCGCATAAGAAATGGTTTGGGCTTATGCACTATGTGAAAGTTCTACATTGCTTGCTTGTTTAGTTGCATCTTGCATTTTGCATTTCTTTCCCCATTTTTGATGGTGACAAAGGGGGAGAGAAATCTCCTCATTTGTTGCATATATTTAGGGGGGGCTCATAGATAGGGGGAGCACCTATCTATAAGCTATTTTATTTTTGCATTTATATAATGGTTGGTTGTCATCATCAAAAAGGGGGAGATTGTTAGCCCTTATGTTTTGATGATGTTTTACAACCACCATTATCGGTACTAATAGCTTATTGAGTGAAAATATAGTAAATTCATTTATCAAGCTCGTTAGTGCCATAAACGGAGGATGGATGGAATATACGCTACAACGAAGATATCCAAAGGAGGAGGAGGCCAAGAGATGAAGCAACGTTATTTCAAGAACGACAAATTCGACTAAAAGCTTCATCCGATTCAAGCTATATCAAAGCTCAAGTATTGCTCTCTATATGAGGATATTAGCTTTCTTTTGTTTCCCTCTCTAGTGCTAGAATGTAGGCAAAGAGTTACTAAGTTTACTTGAAGCTATTGGGAATCACACACATGATTTCATACTTATGTTTTTTAAGCGCTTTTCACAAAATACTATTTTTTACAAGTATGAGGACCTATCTGCAAAATTCCTTTTTTAAATAGTTTGTTTTTAGTATTAAAAACATTTTACAAAGTTTCAGATTTTTCAGAGGTCAAATAAATATTTTGCAAATATTTCAAATTGGTCAAAAAACTGTTTTTTGAAATATATCAGAAAGCGGTCGACCGGTCCGGTCGACCGGTCTCATGGCCATTCCTTACTATTTTCCAGAGAGGTCGTCCGAAATCTCGACCGAAATCTCGACTTTCAAATCGGTCGACCGCGCCGGTCGACCGACGGTGTCTCTGCTTGAGTTCTAAGTTTTCAAGGTTGTTAGCGGTCGACCGAAATTTTCGGTCGGTCGACCGAAGCATTTTTTTCGGTCGATTGAAATTCCCTTCGGTCAACCGCTTTGTGTCTTTGGTCAGCCGCGACTTTTTTAAACGGTCGGTTTTTGCCTCGTTCGCTGTGCTTTCACTTATTAGTGTTTGGCACAGTCTGAGCTGAGAGTCTGAAAAGTAGATTATCTTCCTAAATAGGAAGATTGGGTTTTTGTTTTTAGTTGGTTTAAACTCTTTTATAAAAACCCCCCAGACTGCTTCTTCTTCCTAAGCCCTAACGTTTGAAAAACCAGAGAGCTCTGTTTTCCTGAGAAAATTTTCAAATCTGCTTTTCTCTGTGTTTTTTGTGTGTGATTCACTTCCCAGCTTCAGTAACCTTTCTCTTTGCCATAGGGGCTGTGTAAAGAGAGAGTCTTGCATTTCTTCTTCTGCTGTGAGGGTAAGATCTTGTGTAAGATCTACTGTGAGGGTGTGATCTGTTGAGATCAAACTGTGTAGTGAGAGAGATCTGTGGAGATCGCTGTGTAGACGAAGTTCCGGCTTCCAAACCGGGTGTGTAGTGGATTTCTCCTCGAGAGTGGGGAGCGGGGACGTAGGCCAGAGGGCCGAACCTCGTTAACACATCGCGCGTCAAGGATAACGAACTCCTAACCCTATCTCTCTTACTTTTATCCTCTTTTTGTTTTGTGTTTTGCTTGTGCTGTTTTTATATTGCATATTAGAGCCTCTTGACCCTAATCACCCCCCCTCTAGGGTCCTACAATTTGGAGGCCAAAATCCAATACGAAGTCTGGAAAAACTAAACCACAAATTCCTGGTCCAACCAGACCTGAACCACAAAAGCCTGGTTCAGTCAGACCTGAACCCCTAAAAACTAGTTCAGTCAGATCTGAGCCACCAAAATTTGACTCTGCAGGACCTGAGTTGCCAAAAACTGGTTCAGTCAGACTTGAACTGCCAAACACTGGTTCAACCAGACTTGAACCGTCAAAAACTAGTTCAGACAGACTTGAACCGCCAAAGACTGGTTCAGATAGATCTGAACGACCAAATATTGGTTCATTTAGAACTAAATCCCCTCCCGGCCAACCTTTTGTTGCAGAAATTTTAGTTCTCACGGTTATTTTAGAGCCTCTGATGACTTCTATTCTCATCCCTACAAGTTCGGAGTCTCCTATTAAGCTTCATGAAAGTGTGGACTTGTCTCGATTCAAAGTGAAGATCACAGCCGTCTCGGTCCTTTGCATGAAAATCAAGATGAAACCCAAGCAAGAGAGCGTTCGGGACTAACAAATAAGCTATGCGCAACACGCCAGACTGGGAGATATACGCGCTTTTTCAATAGGTTGTAGGCTACTTGCATGGAGATGGTACCTGCGACTAATCATCTCGGGTTGCAAGTTGAAGTTCAAGAGCCCGTTGAGGCCCCACGCTCATGAAAGCATGGTTTTAAACGTACGACTCTTGGGGAATTATCTTCATCAAAAGAAGATGACCAACATACGATAGGTTACTCTGGTAATTATGCCGGTGAGTTGTACTATCGAACCGCGAGTACGAAAAAGACTCAGAAGGAAAATACTTGGGAAGCAACTTCTCATTGTTCGTGCACCAAGCTCATCAGGGCGGTGTTGTCAGAATGCAGTTGTCACAGAACTACTGCACATAGAGTCTTAGTATTTGAAAGGCTCTCTACCAAAACATCAAAGGCCAAGTCGAGGCATTCTCATAGGAGAAAACTAGCTGCCAAGATGACAAACTTCCAGAAGTCACTATTAACATGACTGACAAAGGAAAGTCCACACGACGTTTCAGCCCCAACATTTCCCAAAAATATCCTAGTGAATGACTCGGCTGCGAACTGTGGCTATCAGGCCTAGAGATTATAGGAGAGTTCAGAGAGGGCACTCCTCATATGATGAAGCATCAGACATAAACTCTGTAATCCCTTTAGATGCCACTGTATCTAGCACAGGACGGATTCAAGAGGCATTCATGATCACTACTGAGCAGATGGCTCAGCTCCTTCAAGAAGCCTTGGCTAAACAGAAGGAGGATTTCAAAATCAAAATAGAGATGGCTGTGCAACGAGTCAAAGATTTACACGCCCAGCAGCTCCAAGAGTTGTCAAATCAGCATCGTGAATCTAGTCGTCGCCACACTACCAATCAGGTAAATAGCAACTCAGAAGTAGAGGAGAATATAAACGTCGATACTCAACCTGATGATAAAAATGCTGAGGATGGCCTCAACGCTGGGGGTGGTCCCACTAATAATACCAACACCGGGGGTGGCCCCACCATTCCTTTTCAAAATCGCCTGAAGAAAGATGCAGGCAAAGATCTTAAGATGAAAGACCTCAAAAGCAAGATCAATGCTTTAATATCTGCTCAAGAGGTAAAGAAGTCCGGCATTTCGTGTCCTTATCCAAGGGAGTGAGAATCAATTCCATACCCGACAAAGTTCAACCTGATTAACTTCACGCCGTTCGATGGAAGGGGTTTGCCTGCTCAACATCTGATCTACTTCAAGTCCTACTTGGGTATGATTTCTGACAATGAAGATTTGATGGTTCAGTCATTCGTGGGCACCCTTCATGGGGCGCCCTTCGATTGGTACCGCCGTCTCAAGCCTAAAAGCATCAATAGCTGAGATGATATGGAAAACTCATTTCTCGATAATTTCTTTGATGATGACCCCGAGGTATCAATCAGGACACTCTGTGAGGAGAAACAGGAAGACGAAGAGGCGGTTGACAATTTCGTCAAGCACTTTCGGAATAAAGCGATGAATTGCCAAGATCCGATCACTGAGGACTTTATCCTCCAAACCTGTCATAATAATTTATCCATTGATATCTTGGAAGTTATGGGAGTAACACTGTCCATAATATGGAAAGAATTAAAACTGCAAGGGGATCAGGCCGAACGCTTTCTCAAAAGAAAAAAGCTCGAAAAAGGCCAACAGACGACTAATCCCCCGAACTCGAATTTTTCTTCTCGTGGTAATGGAAAGGCACATGTAGCGGTTGTTAACGCTAATCAGACGTTACAACAGCAGCCTCAGAAATAGCGAAAGACTCCGGATCTGAGACACCAAAAAGAGTACTCCTTCAAGGATGAAGATGTTCCAACTATCTTCAAATACCTCCTTAAAAATAATAAAATCAAGCTACCACCTATTACGAATCAGGAGAAAGCTAAATACTTCGGATCCAAAGTACTGTGCGTATCACAGGAGGATCCTTCATCCCACCAAGGTTTGCTTTACTCTCAAGAACAACATTCAAGGCTTAGTCGATGCTGGCATCATAACGCCAAAATGAGTCGAATGAGAATGACACACTCCGAAGAGTATACGAGTATAAACTACTTTTCAATCCTCCAATAGGTTTATGAGGATAAACTGCTCCTTGCATACTCCAACAGGTATGCGAGTCTAAACTATTTCCTAATTTTAATGGGAAGTTCCTGGAAGAATATCGTATGTGATATTCTTAAGGACCTAATTTTAATGGGAAGTTCCTGGAAGAATATCGTATGTGATATTCTTAAGGATAACCCGACCATTCATCTGAATACAAAGTATTCCTCATTAGACCCAGTTTCATAAGGAAAGCTGGGGGTGGATAACCCGATTACTATAAACGGGGATAAATATAAAACTCCCATTGTCCTTCACTGATCAGATCAATTGATAGTGAGCCTATTAGAGTTCTTTCAGTCAAATACGTTCAAACTCCCACTGCATTTGTGCACTTAGCACGCCCAAGGTTAAGTCCTAATGCAGTGTTCTCAAAGATTAGATGCCAATTCATGGCAAGTAGCATACCCCTTTCATGTTAAATTCTTATCACTTAACATTAAAAAATTCTGCTGAGGGACTTTTACAAATCAAAACTCTCACTGTGATTTGCGCTCTCACTCCCATTGATTCCCACTTGGTCAAACCTTCCTATAGTTAGGACCACAACCAAAATCTCCTCTTAATTCTTTCCACAAACGAGAGGTCCACTTCCAAATCGAGCGACTATACCTTTAAAACAGTTAGGGTTGTTCCTCCATTCCAGCTCGGTCAAACCTTCCTACAGTTAGGACCACAACCAAAATCTCCTCTCGATTCCTTCCACGAACGAGAGGTCCACTTCCAAATCGAGCGATCAAACCTTCCTACAGTTAGGGTCATCTCAAACCTCCTACTTGGTCAAACCTTCCAATAGTTAGGGCCAAAACCGCAATTTACTCTCGATAAACGAGAAACCCACATTTAGTTCAGTAATCAAACCTTCCGACAGTTAGGATTATCTGAATCTTTTTGATTCTCAGAGTGGAGATCCCACTCCTAGTTTTACCTTCCCGGATTCTTGAAGTAGAGATCCCACTTTAAGTGTCCTTTGCAACTAGAGAGAGAATATAACATTCTTCCTCTCCAGTATCGAGTTCGTCTTTGCCCTAAGAGAAGACACCGCCTTTTTTCATAACTCCCAAAATCTGTGCTTCACAAACATGGGGAATTTTATCCCGAAGCCTAAGTAGGGATAAGTCAATGCCTAACACGCGTTACCGGTTTAGTCTTTCACTGATTGAAGAAGACACCAGAATTCTGTTAGACCCTAGAGGGGGGGATGATTAGGGTCTTATACTAATCTAATCTGATTTAAATACCAATTAAAATTAATTAATAAGTATATTCTTGCAAGATAGATATACAATAATTATAAGCAAGAATAAGCAATATGAATAAAGAGATATATCCTATATGATAAAAATATGCAAGGATATATAAACTAGCACAAGATGATGTATCCTACCAAAGAGATATACAATATGATATATGCAAGGATATGTAAGCTAACACAAGAGTAAACAATATGAACTAGATAGTGGATGCTAAAAATAATGAGCTATGGACAATGGCGACAAGAAATATAAACATAAAATTAAGTGCGCCAAAGCAAACTCAAACACACGATATGATCACGGAGTTCGGACCTTCCGTCCTACGTCTCCGCTCCCCTCTCCCGGGGAGAAATCCACTATCACAACCGGGTTTTCTACGTTCACCTGAATAACGTTTACAACCACACTATGTTGGTTTTCAACGATCACCGATCAACATATACACTCACTCACAATGTCGTTTTCAATGTTTACCGATCAATGTCCACTCCTCACACTCGGTTTTCTAGCTAACCGAAAACTTTACAATCTCACAAAGATAACAAATGATTTGTTCTCTAATACAATGTGAGAACTCAATTAAAACTCAACTCAATGTTACCACAAAGATAACAAATGATTTGTTCTCTAATACAATGTGAGAACTCAATTAAAACTCAACTCAATGTTACAATTTCTCACAACCCTAATATACTATGTATGTAAATACTAAAAACTCATGTGGGTGTGTGTAACAATGATAATAAATAAAACAACTAAACTCAAATAAAATCTAGTATATAGAAATTATGAATAAAACAATAAATAGCTAGAAATAGAGTTTAGGAATTCTTCTCTGAAAAACAAGATGGAGAGATGGATTAAAAAAAAGCTCAAACAAAGTAGATGATCTCCTCCACTTGTGAACCAACCAAAACAGCTTTAAACCAAACTTAAACCCCTGTTAAAACTTTTATACACTTGTTTAAAACATCCCATTGGTTACTGAAATAGAAGGGGGTTTAGGGATTTATATAGGAAGAGGAAGCAAGAGCAAAAACCCCAAAGGAAAAGACCAAACAGCCCAAGAATCAGAAATCTGATTCTGTATCAAAAGAGCAGTTGGGATAAATGGCGGTCGACCGCGGCGGTCGACCGTGAGCAACAAAAACAACAAGAGAAACTCCAGAGAGTTCGGCGGTCGACCGCGGCGGTCGACCGCGAGGAATTCAGCTTAACGATCGATCGTGGCGGTCGACCGCAAAAGTTTCTGCTGCCCACTATGGAAAAGACTCAGGCACGGTCGACCGTGAACTAATATATGAAATTTTATAGTTTTGAACAGTTTTTTTTATTTTAAAACACTGTTTAAAAATATCAAATAAATTCAAAAAAATATAAAACTTTGGGGAATGATTGTAGACATGATAATAAACATACTACAAAGACTGGTTTCCAAAAAGGACTTCCCAAATGAAAAATATCATCATTTTACAAAATAGGCCAAAACATGAAAATGTAAACATATGAATTTTGACATTTTGGCTAAACCATGTTTTGAAACTTTGCACAATGATTATGTAGACTTAATAAAATATGTATATGATTATTGTTAAGTCTAAAAACTAAGAATACAATATTTTTACAAATACAATAGAAAATGAAACATATGAGTATGTATATGAAAATATATTTGTTTCATATCTAAGTAGTTAAACCAAATCACAATAATAAATATAAAATATGTAATTTCATATTTATAAACATAAAAATCAAAACTTGTGTTGTATATATATGACTACATATATATACAAGAAAACCAATAAAATGTGTGTGTATATGATATTGAGCTTAGAGTATCTAACACACATAATATAAAACCTAAACTAGATTACCCAAGCCGATCTTGATCTTCAATAAGCTTGACTTGGTACACTATGCGGATGAAGCTAAACTTGGATCTTAAACTTGAATTGAATAAGCTTCACTCCACAATTCCGCCAACCTCCATTTGATATCGTCGTTGAAGCGCTATTCAATCCATCCTCCAACTCGTTGTTTGCCTAGAATAAATACGAAAATACAAACACTAGACAAACAATATTAGAAGTAAATTGTTTGTTAAACATCATCAAAACAAGAGGGCCAACAAATTCAAGTCTGGGGAATTTTATTCCGAAGCCTAAGAAGGGATAAGTCAGCGCCTAACACGCGTTGCCGGTTAGCTCTTGACCGTAAAAAGGACAAAAGCCCATATATTCGACATTATGACGGATTGTTATTAATAACGTCAAAATTCATGCTTCACAAGCATGAGGAATTTTATCCCAAAGCCTAAGTAGGGATAAGTCAATGACTAACACGAGTTGCCGGTTTAGTCTTTCATCGATTAAAGAAGACACCATAATTCAAGTCTGGGGAATTTTATCCTGAAGCCTAAGAAGGGATAAGTTAGCGTCTAACACGCGTTGCCGGTTAGTCCTTGATCATAAAAAAGACAAAAGCCCACATATTCGACCTTATGGCAGATTATTATTAATAACGCTATAATCCATACCTTACACGCATGTGGAATTTAATCCTAAATCCTAAGCAAGGATAAGTTAGCGCCTAACACGCATTGCCGGTTTGTCTTTTTTCATGAAAGTGACAAAACCTATGTATTCGATATCATAACACTAAGTCTAAGGGAGTTCATTCTTTTAGCATAACGTTACATGTGAATTGGACTTAGACAATTTACATGCTAGCCCGACTAAAACGATAGTCGGTAAAGACTTATCAAATCCGTTGATGGCTGAGGGTTTGCCAAAAATCCTATAAGTATTATGATTTAATTATTCTAAACGGAATGATAAATCACAATAAAGATGAGAAGTACACCGAACAAATAATTTGTATATCATTGATAATCTCAAATGTTCAAATACAATGGTCGCAGACACTCAAAAAAAAGTAGAGGGTTTGGTTTGGGTCCGGTTCAGTCGAACCAAACCTAATCCAACCAAACCAACCCATGGTCTGAACCATCTTAAACCAAACCAAACCAGACCAAGCCAAACCAAAACAGCCCCAAGAGAGTTTTTCAGTGGTTTGCACGCACGCGAAGCCACTATTCGTCTATTCGCACGCGCGCGAAGCTACGGTTCACCGATTATCACCCAAATGAAGCTAAGATTCTCTACAAATGAGTGATTAGGTCAATTTATGGATAAATTCCAACCTATCTTGGACCAGATATTTGTATTTATACTCCGATGGGTTCACAAGTCAGAACTGATTCAGATCTTTAACGGGAAGTTCCTGGAGAGTATCGTACACCGTATTCTTAAGGATAACATGCGGCTTCTCTGTAGATATTCAATCTCAAACCGATTAAGGTAATTTATGAAAGAATACAATTATAAGTTAGCTTTCCACCATATTTCAACATGAGGGGGAGCGGAGGAGCGAACGCAGGCATCGGTCAACATAATTCAACGTCATCCGAACGAACGGCGATGAGAACTCAATGCTAATCAATGTGTCCACTGTCTCATCGAGGTAGGGCTCTAGATCAATTCAACAAATATGGGCCAATCCAAACATCAAACACACCGGTCTAAACCCAAAATTTCGACAACGGTCAGACGATAAACGCAGAACCAGACGAATCTTAGCTATTCTACAAAAAATTGAATAGACTAATAGGAATTGAGGGATTACGGACTATACATTTTATGTACCAAGTATCACAGCCTCTTCTATAAAAGAAACGAGACTGAAACACTTTAGAGGGGGTATTTGTAAGCATTAAAATTTGCCTATAGGTTTATGCACGCAGTTCGAGATGGAGAGAAGATGATGAACGTCATTATCCAAATCAATGAGGATTATTTGACATCGACAAGCACATGAAACAGATCGGTGAAGTGTTGATGACATAGCAATAAGCATCGAAATGGAAAACCAAGTGGTCCGCGCACTTACCGGCCACCTCCAAGTGGCCCGTCTACTCATCAGCTACTGCCAAGTGGCCCACGAGCTCATCAGCCACCTCTAAGTGGCCCGTATGCTTACCGACCAGCTCCAAATGGTCCGCGCGCTAACCGGCCACCTCTAAGTTAACAAAATATATGAAGTGAATCGGTGAAGCATACGTGTTAACGTGACACGCGAAATGGCAAAACAACTTAGCTAGGAATTGTGTTTCTCCCAAAAGGGGTGAAACACCATGTGTGACTCGCCCACACCATGTGTGGCTCGCCTATTAGAATTTGTAGATATTTTTGTTATATTTCCAATGCCTCTTGAATCACCTCATTCCGAGATTGGATGAAAGAGTTAGAGCTAAAATATCCGAGGTGGTACGAACTGACTCGCAAGGCTACGAGCCACCATTTGGTGGCTCGCACAAAGATGTGACATTTCGGCCATGATGCCATTTGATTCTGAAAAAACTCAAAAGATAAAAGTTGTAGGTCTTTTCATCAGCATTCTGAAAAAACTCAAAAGACAAAACTCAAAAATCACCTCCCATTTGTAAAAAATCATCATTTTGCAAATATGTTCAAAACATAAAAATACAAAACACATATTTTTGGTATTTTAGCTAAACCATGTTTTGAAACTTCTTGTATGGCTTTATAGACTTGGTAAAAAGTATAAACTATAATTGTTAAGTCTATAAACTAAAAACATAATATTTTTCCAAATACAATAGAATATGAAACATATAAAAGTGTATATGAAGATATATATATATATATATATATAGTTTCATATCTATATAGCTAAACCAAAATATATATGTATATATATAACTATATATATACAAAAATCAAGGCGTGTATGTGTATATGATTGAGCTTAAAGTACTAACACACATAATATAAAACCTAAACTAAATATACCCAAGCTTATGATCTTCAACGAAGCTCTATCTTGGTACACTTGCGGATGAAGCTTGAACTTAGATCTTCAACTTGAATTGCAATGCTTCAACCACTATTCCCGTCAACCTCCATTTGATATGATCATGAATGCTCGATTCCATCCATCCTCCAACATATTATTTGCCTAGAATAAATATAAAACATAAACACTAGACAAACAACATTAGTTGTAAATTATTTGTTAATCATCATCAAAATAAAAGGACCCAACAACATCCTTGCTAGAGAGGACAATAGATTAAGAAATAAGGTCATTCCCTTAGTGAAAGTTCAGTGGAACCGGAAGAGAGCTGAGGAGGCTTCTTGGGAGCGCGAAGAGGATATGCGTCGCGACTACCCACACCTGTTTGAACATGTAAATTGATTTGATTATGATTTGCTTATGATTTATGTTTATCTGGATAGTCATATTTATATTTAATCCTAGGATGGGGGTATTAACACTAAGTTCCTAATCATTCGGAATATATGGTATATATATGGGAGGTTCCTCATTTGGATTTTTCGCCCGACGTACTAGTTCCATTTAGTTAGGGGTTAAGTACGAGTATTTGCATTCTAGATTGTTAACTTTAGATATTGCTATGTTCATATCTAGTGATTAATGGTACGATATGTGTATGTGAGGGTTGGATTATCCCCTCAACGTGCTTTTCTGTTATTATTAATCTCTAGGATACGATTGCGGAACATTGGGGATGAAATTCTTTTAAGGAGGGAAGAATGTAAAACCCCAAACATTTAAATATTTTATGATAAATAATAATAAATATGTTATATGGTGATAACATCATATTTTGATGTTTGAGTATGATAGGAATTGACTTGAGATCAATTCAATGTATATTTATGAATATACGAGTGCAAATGCATATCTAGTGAAATGATTAGTTAAAAGTTTATATGTTTTACACACTGATGCAGTTCAAATCTTAGAAAACTCAAAAGACCAAAGTTGTAGGTCTCTTCAACAGCTTTCTAACAAATCTTAAATTATCTCATTCCGACGTTGGATGAAAAGTTACAGCCAATATACTGAATACAGAAAAATGAACAGAAAATAGTCGGATTTCTTTGTTAGAATAATGTAAAGAAAAATGCAATTTTCCTCATTTTTCCTCCACTAAGCAACATCCCACAAATTACTCCCATAAACTACTCCATGTTTCCCTCCACCATCCCTCCACCATCCCTCCACCACTACTCCATGTTTACCTCCACTACTACTCCTTGTTTTAGGCTCTATGTCCCCCTAACTTCTCTATAAATACCTCTCACTTCCTCTCTTCTAAAACACACAAAACTTAAAAAGAGTAGAAGAGAAACATAGTGTTTTCTGTGATATTTGTGGAGAGGAAGCGGAGGCTAGCGACTGGAGTGAAGGGAATTCTCGCGCAATCATTTGTTTGAGAATATCGGCAGCAACGATGCAAGATTATCTCCTACCCAAAACTTCCCAGTAATTAGTTAAAATTATAAGAAGTTTAAAGATGAGATTCTTATGCTTGAGATTAATCTGTCATGTTAAGACAAGTTAGATTTTGATGATAAATTTTAATCAAATGCTAAAACTAAAAATATTGTTTTCCTTAATGTTGCTATTAGATTTATGATCATGATCATTAGGAAATTTGGAATTTATTTCATTTATTAATCATATTTAAATCATGTTGAAATCTTAGAGGAATAATCGCTTATATTTCGCATGATTAGTAACGATGATTAAATCATAGGTTTGTGATTTTTCCTAAATAAATGTGAATCTGATTAAATAAAATATTTCCTCTGTTATTTACATAGATATGGTCATGTGTAATTAATCACTTTGATAGTTACGTGTGAATTCAAGAGAAAGACATGATCATTTGGCTAACAACACGTTCTGCAGAAAACTACAACAGGTATATGATATTAAACTAAAAATTTAAGATATTAAATAAACTATAAATTGAACTAAAATAGTTTCAAATGAAAGATATGTAAATCTATTTTCTAAAACAGAAAACCAAGCTTAAAAAGAATTTGTATGGAGAAAGATATAGTCTTTTTACTAATAACACGTTTTGCAGAAAAACTGCTATACGTGTATGAAGTTCAATAGAAAACTTGGCATAGCAAATGAATTACAAATTTAACCAAAGTAGTGCCAATTGAAATATGTATGAATCTAGTTTTCAAAACAGGAAACTATTTCTAAAAATAGTTTTCCTAGAAAAAGATATGCTCATTTTACTAACAGCAGCGTCGACATTTTTCTAGGTAGTTTGACCCAGTTTTATATTTTCGGGAGTTTGTTTGCTCTGTTTTGAGAGATGTTTGTGGAGTTTGAGCCGCTTACACTTATAGTCATAAATATGTTGTAATACTTATGTGGGTATCCCTAGGGGATTATGATAAAATATTGTTACGATTACACTTTTGAGTTAGTGATTTAGTACACCGAAAATGAGACCGTGATGAATTTCACTCCACTACACATATTTGTTTATCCGCACGAGCGTACGAAGAGGTCGATGAACCTATGACATTTGTTTATCCTCATGAGCGAGCGAAGAGGTCGATGAACCTATGACACTTGTTTATCCGCACGAGCGTGCGAAGAGGTCAATGAACCTATAACACTTGTTTATCCACATGATAGTGCGCTGGGGTCGATGGACCCGTGTTTATTATCCACATGATAGTGTGATAGAGTCGATGGACCTATGTTTATTATCTGCATGATAGTGCGCTGGGGTCGATGGACTCGTGTTTATTATCCATTGTTCGCGTGGAAAACTGTGTTCTTTTTCATTGAGATAATTGTCATCTTGGGTTACAAAAGATCCGGTCTTTTTTAGATCCGGTTACAACTAAATCAAAAAAAAAAAAATAAAGATTACAACTTTCCTCTTGTGAACAAATCACGAGCTCCTGTTTTGCGGTCGCTCGCTTTGGTGGGTTCTTTGCCTGCGCCGGGGTTAATCCGTGGACCACCGCGCGATCTAGATCCGGTCGGATCTACACGAGTATGCGGGTATTATTCCACGAAGGGAATAATAGCCGGGAGGGATTAATCCACCAAGGGAATAATCGCTCAGATCTCGAGATCTAAGACCAAGCTTAGATCTGGAGTGTAGTCTCGTGTAGATCTCAGATCTGTTCTTTCTTCCTCTCGAGATCCTGCCTTTTCTGACGTGGATGGTCGCCGAGGATCAGATCTGAATGTGCAAGTCTTCTGGTCTTCAAGCTCCGAGTTCACTCTTCAATCCGGCAGAGTTTCGGCTCTTGAAAGTTCGACCTCTGAAAATGATCGCAGTACGTTGGATCCGCAGAATCGTCATCTTCCTCCTGATGCGTGATGGGCGGGAGTTTGATTTTGTTGTTTCCGAGAAGGGTCTCGAAGATAGCTTGGGCCGAGCCACCTGAAGTTGGCTCGGCTTCGGCCGAGCCCCTCTAGGTGGTGGTTTTTGGTGTTTTCCGCCTTTGGTTCTGTCCGTGATTTGATTAACTTAGTCTTTGATTTGGTTGATCTGATTTGGCAGTAAATCCGGATCCCGATTAGGCAGTAAATCCGCTTCTGAGTTGGAGTCCGAAACCGATCTTGATTCGATCGTCATTCGTCCGAGTATGCCTTTGGTTGGATGACTCGTTGACTCTTCGAACACTTGGCTTGATCCCGCATGCGAATGGATGTATTCCGTTGCTTGCGTGCGATTCGTCGATCTCGTCGCCTCGTTGGTTCGTCGGTTTGTGCCGAGCTGTGCTAAGGGACCTATAAGCAATTTTATATGCCTACAGATACCCCCTCCAAAGTATTTCAGTCTCGTTCTTTTATAGAAGAGTCTGGAATACTTTGGATATGATTGTCCCCACCTTCAGTCGGTGTAACGGGACCTTGGAATGGCTTCTGTTCTTGATTCCTTCAATCCTTCAGGCTATTCGGTGCTTTGTCGAATGTCTGTAAGGGTTCCGGTGCTGCATTTATTGTCTGACCGTTTGTCGGAAATTTTGAACCTTGAAGTCGATTCCTGATAGCTGACCATTGATTGTGGCGTCGAGTCTTTATGCACAACGCGTTGTCTGGCGTTGTGTTGTTGAGTTATCCTTAAGAACATTTTTTTTTAGAAAAATACTCTCCAGAAACTTCTCAACCAAAATTAGGGAACAGTTTATACTCATATACCTTATTGGAGTAAGAAGCAGTTTATACTCGTATACTTTTCGGAGTATTTAAGAAGCTGTTTATACTCGTATACTTTTCGGAGTATTTAGAAGCAGTTTATACTCGTATACTTTTCGGAGTATTTAAGAAGCAGTTTATACTCGTATACTTTTCGGAGTAAGAAGCAGTTTATACTCGTATACTTTTCGGAGTATTTAAGAAGCAGTTTATACTCGTATACTTTTCGGAGTATTTAGAAGCAGTTTATACTCGTATACTTTTCGGAGTATTAGGAAGCAGTTTATACTCGTATACTTTTCGGAGTAAGAAGCAGTTTATACTCGTATACTTTTCGGAGTAAGATTTTTTTTCATTGCAACGCATTGATAGGCGTTGACCTAGGGTTACACTAGATCTTCTTTCCTCGAGGAGCTTGATTCTCAGATAGATCAGCTCCGACGAGAACTCCGTGAGAAGGAAGACACAAAGATGCAGAATCAGCAAGCAAATGCTGCTTTATCTGATGAGCTGAAGTCCTTGAAGCAGAGACTGGCTGAGACAGAGGAGGATGCTGTGAGGACTTTAGCTGCGAACGAAGAGTCTGTTAGAGCTGAGTTGCAGGAGGAGCTTAGACGCTCTTATGACGAGAAGTTATCTGAATTCAGTCAGCAGATTCTTAGCCATGGGCTTGATGTATGATTTTATTTGCTGAAAACCTTGACATTTGATTCTCTTTAGTGGAATTGGTTTTTATCTTTATCTTTATTATGATTCCTCATCACGTTTGACATGATTGACCATAATACTCATAGGATTTTTGGCAAACCCCCAGCCTTCAACGGGTTTGATTAGCCTTTACCGACTACCGTTTGAGTCGGGCTAGCATGCGGATTATCGGAATCCGTTCCGCATGTAACGTTGTGCTAAGGGAATGAACTCCCTTAGACTTCGTGCTATGATGTCGAATACATAGACTTCGCCATTGTTACGGGAATAGGCTACCCGGCGACACGTGTTAGGTGTTGACTTTAGGATTTTTGGCTAACCCCCAGCCTTCAACGGGTTTGATTAGCCTTTACCGACTACCGTTTGAGTCGGGCTAGCATGCGGATTGTCTAAATCCGTTCGCATGTAACGTTGCGCTAAAGGAATGAACTCCCTTAGACTTTGTGCTATGATGTCGAATACATAGACTTCGCCATTGTTACGGGAATAGGCTACCCGGCAACACGTGTATTAGACGTTGACTTATCCCTACTTAGGCTTCGGGATGAGATACCCCAGAATGGAACTCTGGTGTCTTTTTCAATCGGTAAAAGACTAAACCGGCGACACGTGTTAGGTGTCGACATATCCTTTCTTAGGATTCAGGATGACATTCCCCATGCGTGTAAGGCATGGATTTTGGTGTTATTAATAACAACCTGCCACAATGTTGAATATGTAGACGGGTGTTCTTTTTAACGGTTAAGAACTAACCGGCAGCGCAGGTTAGGCGCAGACTTATCCTTGCTTAGGTTTCAGGATAGAATACCCCAGAATCGAACTCTGGTGTCTTTTTGTGCGGAAAAAGACTAAACCGGCAGCGCGTGTTAGGCGCAGACTTATCCCTGCTTAGGATTCGGGATAAACTTCCATGTACCTGTGAGGCACAGATTTTGGGATTTGAAAAAGGTGGTGTCTTCTCTTGGGGCAAAGACGAACCCGAAATGGGAGAGGAAGAATTTTATATTCTATCTCCCGAAAATGAAGAAGAAGAATTTTATATTCTATTCCCTGATTCTGGAAAGGAAGAATTTTATATTCTATTTCCAGCGAAGAAGAAACTAGAAGTGGGGTGTCCACTCCGAGAATCTGGAAAATTTAGATAAACTTGCCTTTTATAGGATGAGTTATCTAAACTGAAAATGGGTTCTTCGTTTATCGAAGTGGTATTTCAACTTTGGCTATAACCATGGGAAGGCTTGACCAGAGAGAAAGAGAAGGGAGTTTTTTTTTTGTTTATCGAAAAGGGACTCCGAACTGAAAGTGGACCTCTTGTTCATGGAGAGAATCAAGAGGGTCAGAAAAAACTTTTTTGGTGGGCTCACTGTCAATTAAAATTGATCAGTGAGGGATTTTGGTGGTGACAATGATTTTGGGTTATCCTCTAGAATATTAAGTGTAATATTCTTCAAGGAACTTCCCGGTAAACGAGTTATCCTGAATGTACTAGGGATAGTACTTTTTCAGGAACTTCCCATTTATTGGCATTAATTGCCTGGCGCCCTCTTGAGTAATCAGGCGATATGCGCCGTTTGAATAGACTGTGTCTATTACAAACGGTCCTTCCCATTTGGGTTCGAATTTACCTTTCTTCTTGGAGGTGAGAATTATTGGTCGGCGAGCAGCGAGGACCAGATCTCCTTCCTTGAAGCTTCTCTGTCGGACTCTTTTGTTAAAAGCCCTTGACATCCTGGCTTGGTAAAACTCGATGTGTTGTTGAGCCTCCAAACGCTTTTCATCCAGCCTCTCGAGCTCTTCGAGACGCTTCTGATGTTGTTCCTCCGTCGTCATCTCCGTTGCGAGGGCGATCCGAAGGGACGGAATCTGAATTTCCAGCGGTAGCACAGCTTCACATCCGTATACCAGCGAATACGGGGTAGCTCCCGTAGGCGTGCGTATGGTGGTGCGATAAGCCCAGAGTGCTTCACCGAGTTTATCGTCCCAGTCTCGTTTATTGGTCTTCACGAGCTTTGACAAGATCTTGATGATCGTCTTGTTAAACGCCTCCGCTAATCCATTCGCGGCGGGATAATAAGGTGTTGATGAAACATCTTCAATTTTGAACTTGTCGCAGAATCTGACGAAGGCATTGCTTATGAACTGTGGACCGTTGTCATGAATGATCCTTCTTGGCACGCCGTGTCGGTAAATGACATGATGCTTGATGAAATTGATGACGTTGTTCGTCTTCACTTCTCTAAGCGGAATCGCTTCAGCCCACTTTGAGAAATAATCTGTGATCGCGAGGATGAACCGATCACCTTTGACTGAAGGGGGAAAAATAGGACCGACTATGTCCATGCCCCAAGTCTCGAACGGCCAAGACGTGGTTGACGTGTGCAACTGCTCTGGCGGTTGATGCATATAATTCGCATGTATCTGGCAAGCGTGGCATTCTCGTGCGTATTCGATTGCGTCACGAACCATCGTTGGCCAGAAATATCCCATCCTCCTGATGCGATCATACAGTTTAGGACCGGGCTGATGCGCACCACATTCTCCTTCGTGTGCTTCCTTAAGAACTTCCTTTGCTTCTCTGTTCGAAAGGCATCGGAGTAAAAGACCGTCGTACCCTCTACGGTATAATGTATGGGTTTCAGTATTATAGAAGAATCTTGGAGCTCTTCGGCGGATTGATTCCTTTTCTTTTACATCCTCTGGCAAGATACCATATTGGACGTAGTCGATGATAGGAAAACGCCAATCTCGGGACTCAGACCCAATTTGAGTTGAATTCACCTCTTTGGCGTTCACGTTTCTATCCTCTTCTTCTTCAATCTCCGTACTGTATATGGGTACGCAGAGTTGATGCGTCCGTACTGTGACTAACAGCTCAGCTTCGGGAGGCTGTGCCAGTGATACTGCTAGTGCCGCCAGTGCGTCTGCATAAGCGTTCTGGAGACGAGGGATGTATTCAATAAAGAATTCTTCGAAAGATTCCGCCATTTTGATGGCTTCCTGGTGGTACGGGATCAGGTCTTGATTCCTGACTTCATACTCACCGCGAACTTGGTTGACTATCAATTGCGAATCTCCAAAAGCTTCGAGATATTCGACCCCCAGCTCTTTGGCGAAACTGAGTCCAATGAGAAGCGCGTTGTATTCGGCAACATTATTGGAGCACGGACTAGTCAACGAATAAGCCCGAGGCATCACGTGCTTTCCAGGGGAGATTAAGACGACTCCAACTCCAGAGGAAACTGTAGGACATCCCGGGGTTATTACTCTATTAACTGCCCTTGAGGCACCATCGAAGTATAATTGCCATACTTGTTGGTGTGATGTGGTGTTAACCTCGTGGGTTTCATCCGGCAAGTCATCATATACTTCTGCCGTATCTGTGGTCGGGTTTGCCGCCAAAAGGTCACAAATCGCCTGTCCTTTTATCGACTTCTGCTGCTTGAAGTGCAAATCGTATTGGGACAAGAGAAGGGCCCACTTCGCTAGTCGCCAATTCATAGAGGCCGGTTGCGTCATAAACACCCGTACTGGATTAACGTTGGAGATAACGTAGATCGTCTGTCCCACTAGGTAATGCCGCATCTTTTGCATCGCAAATACCAATGCAAGGCATTCTTTCTCAATCATCGGATATCGAGACTCAGCGCCTACCAAGGTCCGACTGAGGTAATAAACTGCCTGTTCGTGACCGTTATCATCGTCTTGCGCTAGTAAGGCACTTATCGAGTGGTTCATCGCCTTGAGATAAATCAAGAACGGTTTACCAGATTTCGGTGCAACGAGAACAGGAGGGTTCGCCAGATATGTTTTGATATCTTCGAACGCTTTTTGGCAGGCATCATCCCAGATGAATGATACTCCTTTCTTGTTCAGCTTAGAGAACGGTTGGCACTTCCCAGAAAGATTTGAGATGAAACGCCGGATATAAGCTAAACGCCCTTGCAATCCTCTGAGTTCTCTCAGATTCCTCGGGGGCTGCAATTCATGTATCGCCTTCACCTTATCAGGATCGATATGTATACCCTTAGTGGTGACGACGAACCCAAGAAATTTTCCGCTGGACATTCCAAGAAATGATTTAGTGGGGTTCATCTTCAACTGATGACTCCTCATGAGATCGAACATTGTCTTCAAATCCTTGATGTGATCTTCCTTGTTGCGGCTTTTCACAACCAAATCATCAACGTAACATTCGACTGTTTTCCTGAGATGTTCTTGGAAAATCTTAGTCATCGCTCGCTGGTATGTGGCACCGGCATTCTTCAGGCCGAAAGGCATCACCGTATAGCAGAAAACGCCGAGGGGTGTTCTAAACGCCGTATGCTTCTCATCCTCTGGATGCATCTTGATCTGGTTATATCCCGAAAATCCATCCATGAAGGACATCCTCTCAAATCCACATGTATTGTCGATAATGACATCCGTGATCGGGAGAGGGAAATCGTCTTTCGGACATGCTTCATTCAGGTTCCTGAAGTCGATGCAAATCCTGATTTTGCCATTCTTCTTCATGACGGGAACGATGTTGGCTAACCAGTCTGGATGTTGTTCCTCTCGGATAAATCCTGATTCGATCAACTTCTTAACCTCTGCCTCAATGGCTTCCATAATCTGCGGACGAAACCGTCTTTGCTGTTGCTTGACAGGTTTGGCATCCGGCTTGATATCGAGGCGGTGCATTGCGACATTGGGGTCGAGCCCTGGCATGTCTTCATAATTCCATGCGAAGACGTCGATATATTCCCTGATGAGAGCAATCAATTCCTCCTTCTCATCTGGGGGAAGACTGTCGCTGATGAATATAGGCTTTGGGTTAGCTTCATCACCCATGTTAATCTGGACTATTTTATCTTCAGTGGGTGGTTCTCTTTGCTCGAACCTATCGCCATACTGCATATTCAGATGGTGAACCCACGGGTCTTCCCATGTTGGCATTTGATCGTCGTCTTCCATGGTGGATGGATCAGCTGTAGTCATGTTCGCCATTAGGGTTTTGAAAACTTCTCCCAGACTTGTATCGGAGTCCCACTCTGAAGCATCGGGAGAGTATCCCTTCTTGGCTTTGTTAGCAATTTGATCGATAATTTGCCAACCACATTCGTCATCTGATGAAACATAACCTAAGCCTCGCCCATATTTATAATAATCCTCAGGTTTACCTTTTGGTACATATACTGCTTTGGCTGGATTACGAGGACCTCGATCGAAGTATAAACCTTCTCCGAGTGTGAAATCGTAGCCCTGCTTTTCCATGAGCTTGCGCGCTTCTGGACTATACTTGGATAGATGTCGACCAGGTTTGTCATCATCTTCGTCTTCACTTAGGAAATGATCTGGTAACGGAGAGCTTTTTCCTTTACCGTAAATCACTTCTTTAGCACCTCTTACTTTGTTCGGGATGACCATGGTTGTTCCGAAAGAATGCTGGAGGTGTTCCTTCGTTACATAGGATGATCGGATCGGCATATACAACTCAGGATTGTCGTACAGCTCTTTTATCACATCATCAAGAGACAAGGAGTACTCTAAATCATCTTTTATTGCAATATCGGCAAGTTGCCAGTTACAACCTCCATCTGACGATTGTTCATCGTCAAGATTGATTACAAAGGGTACAATGTCATTTAAAACAAAACCGCCATTGTAATCGAATCCGGCTTCAGAATCAGCTTCTTCTCCGCTGTCTGTGCCCTGGGCCGATGGTTCAGTATCGGATTCGTTACCATAAAGGAGAGAATCGGTGAAATAATTCTCATACCCCTTGAATGGTTGCTTATCCGCGACCACCGTCCTAACCTCATTGTCAGTGTCGACATACTTCAAACACTGATGGAGAGTAGAGGGAATTATCACGTTACTATGGATCCAAGGCCGACCCAATAGTAAGTTGTACGAAGTCTCCGCATCGATCACATAACACGTGACTTCTGTCTTCAGATCTCCCATCTGGCACTTCACCCGGATCTTACCCAAGGGTCTTGACCCACTAGTGTTGAATCCATAAATAACAGTGCCTGTGGACGCCAACTTGCTTACTGGGATGCCGAGGAAATGCATCAATCGAAGCGGCATAATACTCACAGCAGAACCCGGATCCACTTGGATTCGGTTGACTTGGCTGGAGCCAATGTATCCGACGAAATATAACGGCCGATCGTGGTTCGAATTCTTCGTCTGCATATCTTCTTTGGTGAAAGTAATGCAGGGAAGGTTCTTAGTCGCTATGTTGCACTGTTGACTCAGCGGTTCTGGCTGTTCAGGTATCGGCTTGACTTGAGTCAGAAATACCTCTGCATTGGCCAAAGCTTCTTGTAGGGCCTCCCTGGTTTCTTTGGATAATCGCAGCAACTCATACAGCGTTATCCGTGCAGGAATGTTGGCTAATTGCGCCATAATGTCGAAGCTATGCGGAGTCTTCGAGCTTTCCGGTTTGTCTCTTCCAATTGGACGACTGAAACGAGACTGCTTCGGATTCTGTACCTCTTGGGGATTCTTCTCTTTTGGTTTATTCACCGGTTGTCGTAGAGCTTCTTTACCCGGTGTGGGACTTGCAATCACTCCCATCTCCGTGAGAGTTTTGGCTGGTCCCCGCTTGTTCACCCCCTGCTCACTAGGTGGCGGATAATTGTAGTGGTATTCATTTCCGCTCCGTGTCGCAAAAGCTTCTTGTTCTTCTTCAGAGAGCAGGAAAGTGGAGATTCTTTCGTCATCTTCCCCTGGGATAGCAGAGACTCCATAACAAGACTTCCCTTTTCCTTTAGACTTCCTCCCGGATGACGAACCGGCCCATTGTTCATCTCCAATCAGATCTGGATGAACCCAAAGGATTTCGCCATTTGGGGTTGTGTGCGGCACAAGTCCCTTTTGGCGCTGTCCGTGCGGATCGTCATTCACCGTCTTCATCCCGACTTTGGTGACGCGTTTTGGCTCGAACCAAGTTGTAGGCACCGACCCAAAACTGATTGACACTGCGTTGGCCCCCACATTCTTGGCTGGTTTCGGGGTTATGACTCCTACGTCGATTAACGCCTGGATCTTGTCCTTGAGGTGGTAGCATGATCTCGTAGGGTGGTGGACCGCTCTGTGGTACGCGCAGTACTTTGGATCCGTCACTTTGCTGGCCCCTTCTTGATCCACGATCGCCGGCAACTGGATCTTGTTGTTCTCCAACAGGTATTTGAAGATGCCGGGAACTTCATCATCCTTGAAGGAGTACACTTTAGGAAACCTCGGCTCCGCAGATTTCTGCTTCTGAGGCCGTTGTTGCCATTGTCCTCGAGATTGTTGGGGTGCTTGTTGCTGTGGCTGCTGTTGCTGTGGTTGCAATTGAAAGGTTTGATTAGCATCAACTGCATTAGCTTGTGCCTTACCTTTCCCCCGTGGGACGAAGTTTTGCTTTGGAACACTCGTCGCCGGTTGGCCTCTTTCCGCCTTCTTCCTCTTGAGGAATCGCTCAGCTTGCTCTCCCCGGACTTTCAAGTCCTTCCATGTATTGGATGGTGCTGTCCCCATTGCTTCTAGCACGTCCAACGCGAGGTTGTTGTGGCAGGTCTGGAGGATGAATTCCTCGGTGATCGGGTCCCGGCAATTCATCGCCTTGTTCCGGAATCTTTTGACGAAGGTATCGACTAACTCTCCGTCCTTCTGCTTCTCATCGAGCAACGATCCGATAGATATCTCGGTGTCGTCGTCGAAGAAGTTGGCCAGGAACTTGGTCTCCATGTCATCCCAGCTGTTTACGCTGCCTGGCTTGAGGCGGCGATACCAATCGAAGGCGGCTCCGCGAAGAGTGCCGACGAATGACCGCACCATCAGAGGCTCATTACCAGAGATCACCCCCAAATGCGATTTGAAGTAAATCAAATGCTGGGTAGGTGAACCCATCCCATTAAACGGCGTGAAGTTAATTAGATTAAACTTCGCCGGATATGGGATCGATTCCCATTCTCTTGGGTATGGGCAAGGAATGCCTGTTTTCTTCGTCTCTTGAGCGGAAATTAGTGTGTTGATTTTGCTCTCGAGGTTCTTGATCTTCAGGTTTTCGCCGGTTTCTTCGCCAGCATTCTCATTACCACCCCCTGCGTTGACGGGAGGATCATTGGTGTTACGAGCATTTGTATCCTCATCTTCCACATTAATCGGGTTACGATGATTCTGCTCGCCTTGTTGGTTCGCCAATGCTTGGATCTGTTGGTCATGCATTTCTCTCATCTGCTGCATGGCCATCTCCATCTCAAATTTGAAACTTTCTTTCTGCTTAGCCAAAGCGTCTTCAAGCATCTTGGCCATCTGCTCCGCACTTATCATCAGGGCCTCGCGGGGTTGTCCCTCGCTGGATACTGTATTATCTGATGCCACCGCGGAGCCGGCATCAGATTCTTCATCTTCTGAAGGGCGTCTTGTCCGAATCCTACCATAAGTTGCTCGCTCTATGGTTCCGGACTGCAGACGGGTTCTAGGTCGGGAAGCTTTCAGAATCGACTCGAAATCTTCTCGTGCCGATGTCCCTTTGCTCGTCATGTTGGTGGTGACCCTCGGAAATTCTCCGTCTTCAATCACCCTTCTTCTTCGTTGGAAGCGCCTAGGCCTTGGTTTTGGCGTTTCCGCTTTAAGTCTTTCAAAAACTGAAACTCTTTCGGGGACCGCCTTAATGCAATTGCATTCCGACAATACCGCCCGAATGAGTTTGGAACAGGGACATTGAATTTCCCGTTCTCGGGGACTCCTCTTCCTGGTTCTATTCGTACCCCCAGCACGATAGTACAACTCGTCATTTTGACAGTCAGAGTAACCTATCGTGTGCGGGCACGCCTTCTCAGGTACAACACAATCATTATCAGATGATAATGTTTCCATCTGAGGTTGACTTGCCTTCTTTGGGCTTTCAAAGGTTACCCGCCTCAAAACATGCCTTTTTGGGCGTGAATTTTCGGCGTGATCTTGGACTTCAATGCGCAAATTGGTGCGCGCAGCTGCCTTGAGGTCTTTGTCATGCTGGAGGTGATGGCGACCCCCAGTATGTTGAGTCGTTCTGGGCTTCTTCACCGGGCCCAAACGCTCGTGAATTGGAGCTTTGCCTCTCTCGTCAGGAATTGGACCGAGGCGCTCCATAATTGATTTCTTCTTGCAGGATGACTCTGCATGATCTCCCGGAGAAGTTATTGGGATTGACGGCGACTTTGCTTGACTCGCCGGAGTTTGACCTTCCTTAGAAGGCTGCACTGGTTGCTTTTTGACCTGAGTCACCACTTCAGACTTAGGCTTTCAGACTTGTCGTGTTGGTGGTGGCTTCTTCTCCACCTCCTTTTGCAGCTTTCTACGGGCTTCCTGAGCTTGAGCCCGTGCCTGCGCTGACATCGCGCGGCGCTTGTGAATGCGCTCCTCGAGCGTCGAACGGTTCCGTTTGACGCGGACCCATTCTTTCTTTGGCGGCTTGGAAGAGTCGCCATTCATTGGTGGTTGAGGCTGTTTGCCTCTTCTGTTCTTCAACTCCGCGTGGTAGCGGAATCCGTCCGTAGACTCCATCGCCTTAGCGAATTGCCGCGCAAGGCGTTGACGACGCCTCTGGCGGGCTCTCTTTGAGAGAGTCACAACGCCCTGAACAGTAGAGGCGTTGGCGGGAGTTGGGTTGACCTGATTGGAGGTCGGTGGAACTTCATTTGACGCAACTTCGGCGTCAGTTGGGTTGAGAGCTTCGTGGGCTTCCCGAGCAGCTTCAAACCAACGAGCTTTTCTCCCGGAGGAGAACTTCTTGGACTTGCGGGGGGAGATAGAGCCGGACGAGGACACGTACTCCTCGAACTTGGCTTGGTCGAACTCGTACTCGACCTCCTCCACGACCGGGATTGCAATCCGCGGCTGCGACGCATCGATCTCGTTGGCGAGATCGTCGGCTCCCACTGTGGTCGCCAGATTGTTCGCGTGGAAAACTGTTGTCTTTTTCATTAATGAGATAATTGTCATCTTGAGTTACAACTTTTCGAGTTACAAAAGATCCGGTCTTTTATAGATCCGGTTACAACTAAATCAAAGAAAAAAATAAAAAAATTACAACTTTCCTCTTGTGAACAGATCGCAAGCTCCTGTTTTGCGGTTGCTTGCTTGTGTGGGTTCTTTGCCAACGCCGGGGTTAATCCGTGGACCACCGCGCGATCTAGATCCGGTCGGATCTACACGAGTATGCGGGTATTATTCCACGAAGGGAATAATAGCCGGGAGGGATTAATCCACCAAGGGAATAATCGCTCAGATCTCGAGATCTAAGACCAAGCTTAGATCTGGAGTGTAGTCTCGTGTAGATCTCAGATCTGTTCTTTCTTCCTCTCGAGATCCTGCCTTTTCTGACGTGGATGGTCGCCGAGGATCAGATCTGAATGGTGCAAGTCTTCTGGTCTTCAAGCTCCGAGTTCACTCTTCAATCCGGCAGAGTTTCGGCTCTTGAAAGTTCGACCTCCGAAAATGAACATCTCTAGGCCTATTTATAGGCTCTCAGGACAGTGGCTGCAAAAAGGGAATTGTCGGCCACCTCGGGCCACTGTCGGCCACCTCGGGGTGGCCGACACTGTGCCTAGCCACCTTGGGGTGGCTCGGCTCATGGCCGAGCCACCCCAAGGTGGCTCGGCCACCGAGCCACCCCGAGGTGGCTCGGCCCAGCTGTTTACGCTGCCTGGCTTGAGGCGGCGATACCAATCGAAGGCGGCTCCGCGAAGAGTGCCGACGAATGACCGCACCATCAGAGGCTCATTACCAGAGATCACCCCCAAATGCGATTTGAAGTAAATCAAATGCTGGGTAGGTGAACCCATCCCATTAAACGGCGTGAAGTTAATTAGATTAAACTTCGCCGGATATGGGATCGATTCCCATTCTCTTGGGTATGGGCAAGGAATGCCTGTTTTCTTCGTCTCTTGAGCGGAAATTAGTGTGTTGATTTTGCTCTCGAGGTTCTTGATCTTCAGGTTTTCGCCGGTTTCTTCGCCAGCATTCTCATTACCACCCCCTGCGTTGACGGGAGGATCATTGGTGTTACGAGCATTTGTATCCTCATCTTCCACATTAATCGGGTTACGATGATTCTGCTCGCCTTGTTGGTTCGCCAATGCTTGGATCTGTTGGTCATGCATTTCTCTCATCTGCTGCATGGCCATCTCCATCTCAAATTTGAAACTTTCTTTCTGCTTAGCCAAAGCGTCTTCAAGCATCTTGGCCATCTGCTCCGCACTTATCATCAGGGCCTCGCGGGGTTGTCCCTCGCTGGATACTGTATTATCTGATGCCACCGCGGAGCCGGCATCAGATTCTTCATCTTCTGAAGGGCGTCTTGTCCGAATCCTACCATAAGTTGCTCGCTCTATGGTTCCGGACTGCAGACGGGTTCTAGGTCGGGAAGCTTTCAGAATCGACTCGAAATCTTCTCGTGCCGATGTCCCTTTGCTCGTCATGTTGGTGGTGACCCTCGGAAATTCTCCGTCTTCAATCACCCTTCTTCTTCGTTGGAAGCGCCTAGGCCTTGGTTTTGGCGTTTCCGCATTAAGTCTTTCAAAAACTGAAACTCTTTCGGGGACCGCCTTAATGCAATTGCATTCCGACAATACCGCCCGAATGAGTTTGGAACAGGGACATTGAATTTCCCGTTCTCGGGGACTCCTCTTCCTGGTTCTATTCGTACCCCCAGCACGATAGTACAACTCGTCATTTTGACAGTCAGAGTAACCTATCGTGTGCGGGCACGCCTTCTCAGGTACAACACAATCATTATCAGATGATAATGTTTCCATCTGAGGTTGACTTGCCTTCTTTGGGCTTTCAAAGGTTACCCGCCTCAAAACCTGCCTTTTTGGGCGTGAATTTTCGGCGTGATCTTGGACTTCAATGCGCAAATTGGTGCGCGCAGCTGCCTTGAGGTCTTTGTCATGCTGGAGGTGATGGCGACCCCCAGTATGTTGAGTCGTTCTGGGCTTCTTCATCGGGCCCAAACGCTCGTGAATTGGAGCTTTGCCTCTCACGTCAGGAATTGGACCGAGGCGCTCCAAAATTGGTTTCTTCTTGCGGGATGACTCTGCATGATCTCCCGGAGAAGTTATTGGGATTGACGGCGACTTTGGTTGACTCGCCGGAGTTTGACCTTCCTTAGAAGGCTGCACTGGTTGCTTTTTGGCCTGAGTCGCCACTTCAGACTTAGGCTTCCAGACTTGTCGTGTTGGTGGTGGCTTCTTCTCCACCTCCTTTTGCAGCTTTCTACGGGCTTCCTGAGCTTGAGCCCGTGCCTGCGCTGACATCGCCCGGCGCTTGCGAATGCGCTCTTCGAGCGTTGAACGGTTCCGTTTGACGCGGACCCATTCTTTCTTTGGCGGCTTGGAAGAGTCGCCGTTCATTGGTGGTTGAGGCTGTTTGCCTCTTCTGTTCTTCAACTCCGCGTGGTAGCGGAATCCGTCCGTAGACTCCATCGCCTTAGCGAATTGCCGCGCAAGGCGTTGACGACGCCTCTGGCGGGCTCTCTTTGAGAGAGTCACAACGCCCTGAACAGTGGAGGCGTTGGCGGGAGTTGGGTTGACCTGATTGGAGGTCGGTGGAACTTCATTTGACGCAACTTCGGCGTCAGTTGGGTTGAGAGCTTCGTGGGCTTCCCGAGCAGCTTCAAACCAACGAGCTTTTCTCCCGGAGGAGAACTTCTTGGACTTGCGGGGGGAGATAGAGCCGGACGAGGACACGTACTCCTCGAACTTGGCTTGGTCGAACTCGTACTCGACCTCCTCCACGACCGGGATTGCAATCCGCGGCTGCGACGCATCGATCTCGTTGGCGAGATCGTCGGCTCCCACTGTGGTCGCCAGATTGTTCGCGTGGAAAACTGTTTTCTTTTTCATTGATATGATTGTCATCTTGGGTTACAAAGATCCGGTCTTTTATAGATCCGGTTACAACTAAATCAAAGAAAAAAATAAAAATTACAACTTTCCTCTTGTGAACAAATCGCAAGCTCCTGTTTTGCGGTTGCTTGCTTGTGTGGGTTCTTTGCCAACGCCGGGGTTAATCCGTGGACCACCGCGCGATCTAGATCCGGTCGGATCTACACGAGTATGCGGGTATTATTCCACGAAGGGAATAATAGCCGGGAGGGATTAATCCACCAAGGGAATAATCGCTCAGATCTCGAGATCTAAGACCAAGCTTAGATCTGGAGTGTAGTCTCGTGTAGATCTCAGATCTGTTCTTTCTTCCTCTCGAGATCCTGCCTTTTCTGACGTGGATGGTCGCCGAGGATCAGATCTGAATGTGCAAGTCTTCTGGTCTTCAAGCTCCGAGTTCACTCTTCAATCCGGCAGAGTTTCGGCTCTTGAAAGTTCGACCTCCGAAAATGAACATCTCTAGGCCTATTTATAGGCTCTCAGGACAGTGGCTGCAAAAAGGGAATTGTCGGCCACCTCTGGCCACTGTCGGCCACCTCTGGGTGGCCGGCACTGTGCCGAGCCACCCAGAGGTGGCTCGGCTCATGGCCGAGCCACCCCGAGGTGGCTCGGCCACCGAGCCACCCCGAGGTGGCTCGGCCACCGAGCCACCTCAGGGTGGCTCGGCCTTGGCCGAGCCACCTTGAGGTGGCTCGGCTTTGGCCGAGCCCCCGCGGGCGGTGTTTTCCGACTTTTTTTTGAGTCGTTTTCCGTTGTCTCGTTTGTCCGTGTTTCGGTTGACCTGAGACTCTGATTTGATGATCTGATTTGGCAGTAAGTTGGATTCCTGATTTGGCAGTAAATCCGCTGAGCCACCTCAAGGTGGCTCGGCTAAGGCCGAGCCGCCTTGAGGTGGCTCGGCTTTGGCCGAGCCCCCGCGGGCGGTGTTTTCCGACTTTTTCGAGTCGTTTTCCGTTGTCTCGTTTGTCCGTGTTTCGGTTGATCTGAGACTCTGATTTGATGATCTGATTTGGCAGTAAGTTGGATTCCTGATTTGGCAGTAAATCCGCTTCTGAGTTCGAGTCCGAAATTGATCTTGATTCGATCGTGATTCGTCCGAGTCCACTCTCGGTTGGATGACTCGTTGATTCCTCAACTCATTAGCTTGATTCTGCACGCGGGTGGATTCATTCCGTCGCTTCCGTGCGATTCGTCGATCTCGTCGGCTCGTCGGTTTGTGCCGAGCTATGCTAGGGGACCTATAAGCAATTTTATATGCCTACATCCATATGATAGTGCGATAGAGTCGATGGACCTATGTTTATTATCTGCATGATAGTGCGCTGAGGTCTTTGAATCTATGTTTAGTTACCCGCACGAGCGTGCTCTGAGGTTAGTGAACCTATGTCTTTGTTTCCGTATAGATTGTGTAGGAATCGATATTCCTATCCTGTTGTTTTACACAGAGACACAATAATATTACAAAAGGATTTTTATCTGAGTGTTTGGCGGATGCCAAAAGTGATCACGACTCATTGTTGAGATATTCGATTGAGATACTCGGTTATGCGAATATACGAGATACCTATGCTGATTATGATGCTTTACTTTCTAGTTATATTTTTGATTGCTTAGTTCGGGAATAATATTTAGTTATTTACAATTTGATACATACTATATATATATGAGGGTTTCCTTGTTTGGATTATTTCGCTCGACATACTACGTCTCGTGTTTTAGATTTTTAAGTATTAATACCATCAGATATGGGAAAATAGTCTAGATAGACTATGCTTAATAGATAGAGCATCCACTACATCTAGTAGCCCTTCCCGAGGACGGATGGAGGTAATCTTGCTAGCACTCTGACGTTCTTGTTGTTGCTCTTTTTTTTTCCTTTTTTATTAATTTTCAGGCGGCTTAGAGCATCGGAGAGTCGCAGGGTGACGGAGTTCTTGCATAGTCGCCATCGCGTACTTTTACTAGTATGGACTCCACAGTAGTCTTATATTTCCATTCAGTCACTTGAGTTTGTATTCATATTGTTAAGGCATGTTGCCTTAGTATGATTTCTAGTTGATCCATGTTGAGACATGTCATATTATTTCAGACTCCAGATGTATATCAGTTATATTTTAGTTTATTATAGTCGAGATATGATATCATTACGAGATATTTCTTTCTACATCATGTCTATTGTATTTTTATTTCTCATATTTACCTGTTTTGTACATTCACTTCTACCTGATTCTACTAGAGGATATTACTGTGATTGGTGAAACATGTTGTTGCACAGTGGAGATGCATGGCAGGTTTGACATCTCTGGGTTTACCTTAGACTGCGGCCAAGTGTGAAAATAGGAGCGTCACAATCCTACTCCTCCAAATTATGATCATGAGGAATATTTGGATATCTTAAGAAATTGTTTAAAAGCCATGATTAAAGTGTCTACACATAGCACCAACATGTTGACTCAGTTATCCAATACTTTAAATTACTTCATGCAGACACCTAATGAAATGCTTAATTCTAACACTCAAGCCATAGCTAGGTTAGAAAGTCAACTTGATCAACTAGCTAGTGCTATGAGTGAAAGACAGAAGGGAAAATTTTTGAGTCAACCTATTATAAATCCTAAGGACCATAGATCAAGCTCAACCTACCAAGCTCAAGTTATAAAATTCATTCACTACACTCAGGAAAACATGTTGACAATTAAGTTAGAATGCCTCTGAGTCAAATTCCTGAACCTGAAGAAATACTCTCTTCTTTTGATAACTCTGACGAAGAAACTGAAATCAGCCTGAGCTCAATTTTGATAGGTATAAATCAGTTGTTCTTGCTGCTAATATAAGTGACACGCTCTCAAAGCTCATACCTTTGAGACATAAGGATCATGGTTGTCCTACCACCTCATGTATCATAGTAAATACCTTCATGGATAAGGTACTTTAAGGCTTAGGGACAAGTGTCAATTTGCTTTCTTATTCTGTCTATCAGTAACTTGATGTAGGAGAAATTAAACAAAAAAGATGCACCTTACAATTAGCAGATAGATCCATTAAAATCCCCTTAGAAGAGATAGAAGTGAAGAGTGAGTTAGATCCGAGTTTTGAGAAGATTATTGGTGATGAAATAATAGAGGATTTTGAATCAGAACTAGTTTTCACCGAGTCAGACACAAGTTTCTCTATTCTTAACTTTAAAGAACTTTTTGCTAAGGAGCTTAGGTTCATCAAAAATATAGAATAACCAGCTTATCATATCTCAATTATGAATCTTGTGTTTGAGAATTGTTTTTAAAAATAACTAATTGTGTTAGGACAAACTTACATTCATGTGGAACCAAAGTTGAAAACTGAGATTTGCTTTCTATTTGATCAACACTACAAGTTTAAAATGCATAACCTCCTTCTTACTTACGTTCAAATGCTGCAAAAATCATTAAAAACATTGGAATGCATAGAATTTAAGCACATCTTTCAATTTATTATTTTAATTTTTTTAAAATCCGAGTAAATTTTTTTAGCAATAAGGTAAGATTTGATGTAGAGTGTGAGTTTTTTATTTGCAATCTTTTATTCTACATCTTTACTATTTGTCTCAAAATAATAATAAAAAGAATTCATTCTTCTCTCCTTTGAGAATCTCTTATTCTTTTTAGAAAAAAAGAAAAAAAGAAGAAAAATGGTAAAAAGAAAAACAGAAAAAAGTGAAAAAAGAAAAAAAATTTGACCACATCCCCCTCGTACCAAAGTTCATTGCAGATTTTTATCATTATTCTAGGTCAATCGAATAAATGTAAATGCTTTATTTTCTATCTGATTTATGTTATGAATCATAGAGTTTGTATTAAGGATAATGTAAAACGTAGGTGTGGGGGTGGAAACTAGTCATCTTTTCTCTTTATTTGACCATTTTTTCTTCTTTTTATTTCATACTTTCTTTTCTTTCTCTTAAAAAAATCTCACTTGCCAATTTGATTGAGTTAATTACATACTGATCTACTTGATAAACTTTTGAACTCTCTAGTTCTTGGTTCATTTTATAAGTTGATCTTTTATAATAACTCAAAATATATTTCTTAAGGAATAATTTTTAAAATATGATACTTTATTATAGCCCAACTTAGACTTTTAACTAAACTAATAAAATTTTTGCAAGCTTAGCTTAGGCTAAAAATAAACTTCCAAGTTCCCTTGAACTAAATATTTTTCTATATGTATGTATGTATGTAATTAAAAAATTAATTTTTTAAAAGAAGAGTATGAAAAATAGGCACCAATAGAAATTCTCTTAAACTCCAAGGTAGTTCTATATTACTAAGTCCAAGTTGACCGAGTAATTAAGTCTGAGGAGTACTTTCATACTTAATGATTGGGTTAGGATTCATTACAAAATTACCAAAGAACAAAGAGAGAGAGAGAGAGAGAGAGAGAGAGAGAGAGAGAGAGAGTCCATATGTGTGTGTGTGTTCTTGAAAAATAAATTGATCAAGAGACTTGAAAATTTATTTGAAACAAAGAGTTATCATGTTCTTTTTAAAAATTTTAATTAAATTTCTAAGTTAGACTTGGTTTTGTATAAGTATAATAAAAAGAGACTTACTTTGTAGTTATACATAAAAATATTTTCTTGAATAAAAACTAGATTAAATTAAATTGTTTAAATATATTAATGAATTAACTATATATTGACTTCTTTAAATTGGCAAGTTGACCGAATTTTATGGTTATATTCATTATAAACCCTCATGAGACTACAAATTGTCCTCTAGGGTAATGTAAGGGTTTAAAGACTTGTCGTATCTACTAAATATAATCGTGATTCCTACATAAGTGAATTAGCATTTTGATTGCTTTCTTTTTTATTTTCTTTCTTTGCTAGAGGACTAGCAAAAGTTATGTGTGGGGATATTTGAGCATCACATTTTATTATACTGTTGTACTTATTATCTGTTTTATTTGAATACATATCACTAATAATGTATTTTTCTCTTAAATAGTAGGAAAAAAAAAATTGATGAATTAGAGCCTAAAAGAACCAGATTTTCCTATTTTTAGCACTTATTGAAGCCCAATATCAAGCTAAGATGAGGCCCACAAAAGCCCAAAGAATTAATAAAAAATCGAGTCAACAAGTCAACTAAAGAATCAATTCTATAAGAAATCAATTGGTTCCTTAACTGATTGGACAATTGATCGACCAACCAATTAGCCAATCGATCAACCAACCAATTGGCCAACCGATTAGCTAATCGATTGGTTCATAATAGAAGTAGTAAACGGCTGATATTTATCTTTTGGAGCCTAAGGCTAATCTAAGGGCTCTTGTTGATAATTGTGGGCTATAAATAGTGGTAGAGAATGAGGGATTTGAGTGTGAAAATTTTTCTAAACTCCTTTTTGGAGATGATAACCTTTAGTTAGGTCTTCTTCTTTATTGATGAAGATGAAGTTGTGCTTACAAGGGGCCAACCTCTTGCAAATAAGGTTTTCATTTTTCTCTCTTATTTTCTTATTTTAGAAATTCATATTTTATAATTTTATTTTCTTTTTGTGTTGATAGATTAGATTTATTTCATGCATTGTAGTTAGTATTTACTTTCACGCTTTTTTATTTTTGTTGTTTATTTTTATGCTTTGTAGAATTTATTTTCTTATATTTTCTGAAGTATAGATTTGTTTCTATTCTCTTTTATTTTTGTTAGGTAGATTTTCTTTATGCTCATAGTTTAAGTCTTTATTTCATTGTTTTTGTTCTCATTTATGTAGGTAGCTTTTATTTTAGATCTCTTTATTTTATGCTCTCTAGTCTAGATTTTATTTTTTTATTTTTATTTTTTAGAATATGCAACTAAATCTTGTAGGAATTCTAAAATCGTATGAAGCTAATTTTAATTTTTTATAATTTGTGGATTACTCTCTTTGTGCTCAAAATTATCATGTTTAGAATAATCAACTAGATTACTAATTGGTAGAAGAAAAATTTGATAATCTACGTTTATATTGAGTGGTTTGATAGGTTAAGCTTATTAATTTTAGAACTACAATCTAGTTGCTTATTTTTTCATAAATGATAATTTTGCTTGGATAATAATTTGATAGACTATGCTTTCCTTAAGTGATTTGATAGTCTATGCTTAGTAAATATAAAGTAAAATATGATAAAAAGAGTGTAGTTTATAAATCCTACATGACATTAACTAGTGGATTCAATTCTATATTTCTATTTTCTTCATTTGATTTCCTCTATCTTTTACTTGTTTTGACTTTTCTCTTTTAATTATTTTTTTATCTTCTAGATTTTGTTCTTTTCTAGTTTCTTTATTTCTCCTTCTTGTTTAATCTTTGTTTTTTTTATTTGTTCACTTTCTTTCTGCCCTCTTGTTCTAGTTTTTTTTATTTATAAATAATCACACACTCTCTATATCATTTTATTTTCACTCTTCTTTGTCCACCCACATTTTTAAAATCCATTTTAGAATATTTTTCTACACACCTTTCTCGTGAGATTGATATTGTAACTATACTATAACTTGATTGTGCACTTACAGTCTTGATACTATTTCCACAACACATAGCTTGGCTAAGGTGATGAGATGATGTTAGTGGATTAAGGCCTAGGGTTTTGTGGTGCAGGCAAGAAAAATGTTTGGGTGCGTGGAGTTTTGGGGCAAAGTTGTGGGTTTTACTTAGTGAAACAATTGGATTTATTGAGTGAGCGATGATTGGGTTAGGTGGTTTTGCGCTTCTTGCAAGGCATGGTTGGGGACCCTCATGAGCGGTGGCATTGGGATGTTGTATTGTTGGGGATGAAATTTTGGACAGCTGGAGTTTGGTGGTTGGGTTAGTGATAGCTAGGGTTTCGAGGGCAGTGAGCGGAGAGCGCCAAGAAAGAGAGTTAATGTGACTGACATTGAAGGCAGTGAGCCACTGAGAGGATATGTAGATAAATCCTCTTGGTGACCCCGAGATCGAGGGAAAGATGTGGTCTATCTAGGATGAAGAGGATTGGTTCTGATACCATGATAAATATATAGAGTTCGAGAGAACTTGGTTATATTATTCATAACACTGAGATCCTTATATACAAGAGAAATGAGAGAATTTTTGCTATCCTAAGCGATGTGGAACTAAAAAAAGCCAAAATAAGAGAGGTTAACTACTATATTTAACATATGTTTTCTTCTTTTTATATTAATATAGTTCATGAGTAGGGTTTCTCATCCTAATTTTTTTATTTATAAAAAGATAATGAGGCTGCTTGTCATAATGTGATGCACATATGTACTACTATCAACGTAAAAGCATAACTTAAACACCTTTCATTCTACAGTAAACTCCATTCTTGCCACAGTATTATTTGGTATATTAAACCCTCTTCAAACAACACTGTAATGAATCTGAAAACGCTGTTCTTATCAAAATTTGCCCCACTAATGGTGATTTGAACTTTTATTAGATATTTCACATATATAGAACCTTTCTTGCACTATTTAGGAAAATTAATAAAACTTGCTAATTGGTACATAATTTTGTTAACTGCTTTGGATATTCAATTTGTGAATAGTAATAAAAAAATTATTGCTAAATTTTTTATAAATAGTTAAATATAAAATTCATATTATCAATTTGATGATAGATATATCTCGATAATAATACCTGCAACAATGCATATGCTTAATACTAGCTAGTTATAAGTCCGGAACTAGGATTTATATTTTATCTTCAATAAACATTTTCAAGCTAGGTCCCTGTCTCTATCATTCATTGTACCTATTTTAATTATATACTGTGCCTGAATAAATTGAAGTTTTTATTGTTTTCTTACTAGTTCTTCAGGTTTGAAATTTTGATGATTAAGAAAAAGAGATGTTCGCCTTCAATCACAGTTGCTTCTCAAACTTGACAACGTGTTACGTATTTTTGATGAGAAGTATTGATTAAGTCTTTGACAAGACCAAAGGAATCTTTAGAGGAACGTAATACAACTTTGTAAGACAATAAGACGGAATAATGGTATTGTAAATTATAGATGTTGCTGATTTTTTTAACTTTGCTAATTAACATATTATTACTCTATTCTTGAAAAACACACTGTTCAGTCTTTCTCTATTGGTTATACATGCAAGTTATTCATTCTCTCTCTCCCTCCCTCCCTCCCTCTATTTTGTTTTCCCCCTTAATGATCATCACATGAAACTCATTGGACTTTTAAAACTCATATATGAGTTGGTGGTATAGTGTATTTCAAAATTGTGAAATAATTTTAGCGTCACCTACAAAAACGAAAAAGACTTTTTAATGTTTAAAGGGAAAATTATATTAAGACCCTAAAAGTAAAATCCTTATGTGTTGCAACCCTTTTTACATGTAATTATCATGCCAACTACGCATAAAGAGAGAGAAACAAACATAAAAGCTCAAAATATCCTCATTTTCTCCTCCATCTTCATTCTCTCCAGATCTATCATGTTAGGTCCAGTTTGATTCATGTTAAGTCTAATTTAATTCCTTTTAAGTCTAATTTAAATCATGTTAAATCTAATACAACTTGTTTTAGGTCTAAACAAGTTGAATTAGAGTTAACATGAATCATGTTAAGTCTAATTTAACATGTTTTAAGTCCAATTTTATGTACATAAAATTAGACTTTAATTCATGTTAAGTCTAATTTAACATGTTTTAAGTCTAATTTAACATGTTAAGTCCAATTTGATTCATTTTAAGTCTAGTTTAATTCATGTTAAGTCTAATTTAATTCCTTTTAAGTCTAATTTAAATCATGTTATGTCTAATTCAATTTATTTTAAGTCTAAAAATAAGTTGAATTAGACTTAACATCTTTAAGTCTAATTTCATGTTAAGTCCAATTTTACTTCATGTTAAGGCCAATTTAATTCTTGTTAAATCTAGTTTAATTCATTTTAAGTCTAATTTCATGTTAAGTCTAACTTAATTCGTGTTAAGTCTAATTTCAGTTCATGTTAAGTCTAAATTCAGTTCATGTTAAGTATAATAACAGTTCATATTAAGTCTAATCTCATGTTAAGTCCAACTTGATTTGTGTTAAGTCTAAATTTAGTTCACATTAAGTCTAATAACAGTTCATGTTAGGTCTAGTTTAATGTTAAGTCCAACTTGATTCGTGTTAAGTCTAATTTCAGTTCATGTTAAGTCTAATTTCAGTTCATGTTAGGTGTAGCTATAGTATTTTTCAGACCGAAGGGCATTACTCTTGAAGGAGAACTATGTGTTCTTCCTTTTCAATAGATGATAGACTTTCACTGATAAAGATGGGTTTATGGTTGATTTCGTCACCTATGTTGATTTGAACCACTTTATCTTTAGTGGGTGGTTCTTTGACTCTGAAACATGGCTCCCATTGCTTCTCAAGTTGCTTTGCCCCAAAATAGTCTTTAGAATCTTCGAACATCTCAGATTCATTGAGATTCATGGTTAGGTTGTATGAGAACATGTTGGTCATGAATTCACCACACAAGGTTCTGAGGCTAACATCATAATCCTAGTTGGACGTGTCTGAAGAACTACTTATGAAGTCATCGGATGTTGGTCTTTCTTGTGGCTTGGCTATTTACGTCGGGAATAAATTTTATTGTAGAATCCATTACAAACGTTTATCGATTACAATGGAAACTAAAGAGTGAGCTTTGTACTTTGTAAAACTACTCTTTACAACAAAATAAGATTATAAGTGGTCCCTATAAACACACGTAGGAACGTTTACCGTTCGCTACTTGCGTGGGATCTTTGCCTGTGCCGAGGGTGCGTTAGCCCATGGACGATCGTATCACAGATCCAAATTGAATCGTGAAGAAGGCTTAAGGTCGATTTTTTGTTTTAGAAACAAAGACAAAAGTGGATAACTTAGAAAAGTAAGATAAAACACTATTCCCAAGATCAAGTCAAAGCTTAGATCTCGAAAAAACTCTGAAAGCTCTTAGAAGTGCTTGAAAACAATGAAGACTCTTTCTCTCTTGTTCAAAATCACCAAATTGCTTAAGTCTCTGCTCTCTCTGCCTTTTCTACCTTCCTCCTCGTGTATATAGGTGATAGGGGGCTATTTATAACCTATAAGAACCATACCTGAAGGTTAAAGTCGAAAAGAAGCCACCTTGGCAAACTCCTATTTTCGAGACAATCGCCACTGTCTTGGAAACATGGCTTATTTCTGGCCCTTTTGTAACCGCTCCAACCATATTTAATTGCCATTATTTTTACAGTTATGGGTGAGATTTTCGCTTGTAACGGCTCCCCCACATTTATGGTTGATCCCCAATAGTTATTAAGCCACGTGGATTGCATCAAATTCGAGAAAACCGTAATTAAGCCCACTCTAGTTTCCGAGACAGTCACCATTGCCTCGAAAACTATGAGTTTCCTCAAAGCTTCCGAGACAGTGAATACTGTCTCGAAAACTACGAGTTTCTTATAGCTTTCGTGACATGTTCTGTGTCTCTAACTTGTGTGATGCGCTTCTTGGGCATTCCTTAGTTGATTTTTTTAGTTGAAGAGATTCATTAACTTTTCTCAAAGCGTCGCAAAGATCGTTGAATCTTCTTTTTAGTTCCTTGCAATATTAGGAGTCATTTGATGAGATAGGAAGCTTTCGAGTCGACTTAAGGCGTGTCGACCGACACCGCCTTTCGAGTCGGCACGAAGGGACTTGACTTCGTAGGTTGGTCTTTTGCCGATCGAGTCGGCACGAAGGGACTTGACTTTGAGTCGGCATGGAGGGGTCTCGTCTCAGGTATCATCTCGAGATGTTTACTTCTATCAGCCCTTAAGTCGACATATGAGGTGTCTCCTCAGTTCGCCATTAGAATCGACATAGAAATTGTCGTCTTCATCTAGTCAACATTGATCTCATCTCGATTTCGAACTGTCATCTCATCTCGGATTTCAAGCCAGCTATCATTGCCTCTCAAGTCAACATGAAGGGATCTCATCTAGGACTTCAAGTCGACTACCAATGCCTTTCGAGTCGACGCGAATGAGATCTTGTATCAGGTCTTCAAGTCGACTACCAATGCCTTTCAAGTCGACGCGAAGGAGATCTCGTCTCGAGTCTTCAACTCGACTACCAATGCCTTTCGAATCGACATGAAGGAGATCTCGTCTCGAGTCTTTGAGTTGATTGCCAATGTATTTCGAGTCGACACGAAGGAGATCTCGTCTCAGGTCTTCGAGTTGACTACCAATGCCTTTCGAGTCGACATGAAATAGGTCTTGTCTTGAGTCTTAGCTTAGACTTTGAGTTGACTAACAACGCCTTTCGAGTCGACGTGAAGGAGATCTCATCTCGGGTCTTTGAGTTGACTGCTAACGCCTTTTGAGTCGACACAAAATAGGTATCATCTTGGGTCTTAGCTCAGACTTTGAGTCGGCTGCTAACGCCTTTCGAGTCGATACGAAGGAGATCTTGTCTAGGGTCTCGTCTCAAACTTTGAGTTAACCGCCAACATCTTTTAAGTCGACATGGAGGTATTGTCTTGTCTGGTTGAGACGTCGACTACCTTTCAAGTTGACACAGGAGGTGTCGTCTCGTCTGGTGGATTGAGATGTCGACCTTTACTTGGTTTGTAGGGGTCGTCGAATTATGATTCCCATTGTTGATTTGGCTCCTTAGTTGTCCTTTGGCATGGGTGATTCCCTGTAACTCAGATGATGACGTTTATCGCCTTCCTTTCAACTTGAGCTTATGTGTGATACCCTATAGGTAATTTTTGATGCCTACAAATACCTCCTCCAAAGTATTTTAGCCTCATTCTTTTATAAAGGAGGCTGGAATACTTTGGATATGATGGTCCCAGCCTTCACTTCTTAGACTTCTTCAGCTTTCAATCTATTCAATATTTTGTCGAATAGCTAAAATTTTTTTGGTGTTGCATTTATCGTATGACCGTTGTCGAAACTTTAAACTGAAGCTAGTGTATTAGTTTCTGAATTTAGCTCATGTCATTGAATCGATTTTGAACTTGATCATCTTTGTTGGGAATTTATATCTGAATCATGATTGAATTTCCGGGGGGTAATCCTAAGCCTTATTTTGGCAAAATTATCGACATGTTAACCTTCATTACAACACGTTGTCCGATGTTGACTTTTATTTGCAACGCATTGATCGGTATTGACTTTCATTTGTAACACGTTGATCGGTGTTGACTTTCTTTTGTAACACATTGTCCAGCATTAGGGCGTGGCAGGCCCAAGTGTAGAGGCTGCAGGACCAATTGTTAAGGCTGGTTTATCTGCAGGTATAGATCTTATCCTAACGTCCTGTTAATCATTTGTCAACTTTTCTTAACCACATGGGAGTTTTGATTATAGGAAGCTGGTGCGTCAGTGACTTTTATACCATCAACGGTTTTGATGAGCCTTTACTGACTACTGTTTGAGTTGGGCTAGCATGTGAATTATCTAAGTCCGTTTCACATGTAACGTTGTGCTAAAATAGTTAATTCTCTTAGTGCTACGATATTGAATACGTAGACTTCGTCTTTCTTATGAAAATAGACTAACCGATAACGTGTATTAGACGTAGACTTATCTCTTATTAGGGATCGAGATAAGATCCCCCAAGCATGAATCCTGGTATTATTTTTGTGACAAAAGACTAACCAGTAATGCGTGTTAGGCGTAGACTTATATCTAATTAGGGATCGAGATAAAATCCCCCAGACATGGATTCTGGTGTTGAAATATTGTGTCTTTTCTTAGGGCAAAGACGAACCTAGTGTAGGCATATAAAATTGCTTATAGGTCCCTTAGCTCAGCTCGGCACAAACCGACGAACCAACGAGGCGCGGAGCTAATCGACAAATCGCGCACGACGAACCGGAGTGAAATCCCCCGCGTGTAGAATCAAGCTAATGGAGTTGAGGAATCAACGAGTCATCCACCGAGAGCGGAGCAGTCGGACGAATCACCGATCGAATCAAGATCAATTTTCGGACTGCGAACTCAGAAGGCGATTTACTGCCAATCAGGAATCATCCAAACTTACTGCCAAATCAGATCAACCAATCAGAGTTCAAGTCACGGAACACGAGACAAACGAGACAAGCAAATGAAATGACGACAG